>NW_022196891.1:3162689-3216011 GCF_008632895.1 Mastomys coucha
CCACAGTAAGAGCCAAGATTTTAAACTCTACTAAATACAAAACAAACAAAAAGATTTTATATATTCATATTAACTTAAAAAATACTAGTAGTGATTTATTATTTTTAAGTATACAGTTAATATGTTTGGAGTTATTTAAAATTCATATTGAGAAAAATGTATTTTCACTATTGTTGTAGACGAGCATCTAAATAAGACTGTTAAATTGATTTTTTTATATCAAACAACTTTTATAATACTTATTTTTATTGTTACAACATTTTATAAATTTTAAGGAATATGACAAAAAACATATTGTAGGTATTGAAGGGGGGTCTCAGAGGAATGGGGTTACGAAAGGAAACAAGAATGTGATTCAATTCTATTAATTAAAATATGTTTTTAAATGTTAAAAAAATTTGTATGGTATCACCATACTTATTAACTTATCAAATAATGAAATTTATCAATTTAATAAAATTATTATCAGAAAAAAAAAGAATTTAACTTTGATAGAAGGGATCTCATCCATTCACATTTAAGTAGAGAGGGTGGGTCAGAATTATCAGGTCCTTTATCTTCCAACTCTCTCCTGCATTAAGAGATTCCATGCTGTTGTTTTACCCAGAGGAATAACACAACAAGTCTTAGAATCTTTTTCATTTTTTCCTACTTGGAGTTAAGTGAAATTCCGTTTTAACAACGGTGAATCCACAAATCTTAGTATGTGTGAAAATTCTTCTATCAATTACGATTGCCATTAACAGACAAGAAGTTACTAAAAGGACTACAAAGAAATTTATCCAGAAATGTATTTGTATTATGGCATAATAAAAATCCAAAACACACAAAAAATTGTAAAGGTCTAGTAGAATACTCCTTTAGTCCAAACATTAAGCAGGCAGAGGCAGGTGGATCTCCAAGTTTGAGTCCAGCCTGATCTGCAAAGTTCTAGAACAGCCAGAGCTACACAGAGGAACACTATCTCAAAAAAAACAAAAAGGAAAGAAAAATAGAAAATTGTCAGAGGTAATAATAGCAGGGCAGAAACTCAAGTCGGAAAACACGCTAGGAAGTAAGTCTGGTCCACAACTCTTTGGGTGGTATTAGAAACTTAACAGTGTTGTTCCATAGACAAAAGCGTGAACCACAGGCACAATTAAAATTAAAAACTAAAACCAGGCAGCCGGACGTGTAGCTCAGAGGTAGGACATCTGCAGAGTATTTGTAAGGCCCTGAGTTCCATCCCAGCACTGTCAAACCAACAACCAAGTGAGCCAAACTGATTTCAATGATAGGTTTTCATTTCACCTAATGCGTCCAAAGCATTATCCTCCCAACATTGTGTCCTAATAAGAAGAGAGAAGTTATTTACACTCTTACATTGTAGGGACTTTGGTTTCTAGTGTGTGGCTTCTCCATATGGCCCATCTCAGTGAAGGCTAGCCACATCCAGGTGGTCAGTGGTCCCTGGAGCTAGCAGCCACCATACTGAACAGTGTAGAACTTACCGTAGCAAGGGCAGGGCGCGAGGCACACACCATTAATAGGTTTACAATTTACCATTCACATTTCACATTGGTCTAAAATCAACCTAAATCAATGGCCCACCATCCGTTGATACACTGGCTTCCGAGAACCCAAAGTCTGATGTGTCCTTCTACCACTGCTGGTGGAGCGAGAGTTCAGTCATGGATCTGGAAGGTGTGTGGTGCGACCTACTCAGAGTCTTGAGCATGCAAGCTTCCGTCTTGCCTTGTTTCTATGATGCTGGGACTACCACACAGTGCCTCCTGCATTCGGCATAGGAGCTCTGCCACCGAGCTTATCCCAGACACTGAGGCTCTGGGGCAGTCATTGCATTCTGGGATCATGAGTAAAACCATGGCTTTGGGTACCAGGCACCTGTTTGCTGGATGGGCCTCCATCTCTCCTTCCAAAACCTCTCCATGGTTGTAGCCAGCAGCCACTTGCCTTTGCAGAAATGAAATAAAGTACATAGTGGATTAAAAGCAATATAATGGCACTAATTATGTCTTCTATTGATCTTGAAGATCTTTTTCTTCCAAAGCCTTTTGTTGAGTCTAATGAAAAGAAACTGGGAATTTTTTTTGTCTGCTAACCTGGAAGTAGTCTCTAATAAGTAGGAAGTTACACATGCGGGATTGGTTGTTCAATATGGTCTTGTCATATTGGCAAAAGTAGTAGCATATATCCAGCTATAAAAAGGGCTTCTTTTTTAACAGTATGCTACCCGCATAGAATGAATATCATACCACTTCCAAACACTTCTTTTACTTTTAATGTGTATGTACAGAGACCCGAGGCTCCCTCTGGAGCTGAGCTGGAGATAGAGGTAAGCTGCTCACACGTTCCCTTCCCCGACCCCACACCTCCCTCCATGATGTCCCTCAACCTGTGGAGATGCTGACACTTGGGCCTTCTGTTAGAGGAGAACTGTTGAGCCATCTCATCAGCCTTGCCACCTTCAAAGTGAACATTTTAGTGAATGGGTTTTGGTCTTTACTAGTCTTCTCAGGGACACCTGAATTTTGCGGCTTTCTTCTCTCTACGTCTCTCCTCCTCTGAATGTCTCTCATCACATTTGACCAGTTGCCATAGAACTTCCATGTGTCCAAATGACACGCTCCATTTCTGCGTGTGCGTAAATTCCAGCCACCACTTACTCCAGTCGTTCTCAACCTGTGGACACTAATATCCGCACACCAGATATTTATATTAGAATTCATAACCAGCAGAATCACAGTTATGAAGTAGATACAGAAATGCTTTTGTGGTTGGGGGATCAGTCCACGAGGAACGGTATTAAAGGTCGCAGCACGAGGAAGGTTGAGGGCTGCTGGGGTACTCACACACACTCACACACACACACACTCACACACACACACACTCACACACTCACACACACTCACACACACACACACACTCACACACACACACTCACACATACACACTCACACACACTCACACACACTCACACTCACACACACACTCACACACACTCACACTCACACACACTCACACACACTCACACACACTCACACACACTCACACACACACACTCACACACTCACACACACACTCACACTCACACACACTCCCACACATTACTCTCACACTGCTCGTTCTGGAAGCGAAGGATTTGGCTGTCTCCCTTCCCAGCCTGCCTCTTCCATGCTCTCACCCTTCCTCCTGCCCCGCAGGCCGGGTCCATCCATGTACTTACACAGCTGCATGCATCTTCTGCTCCCACTGCTCTCCCATGATAGACTGCAGCCATCTGCAGTTTATGACTGGACCGATGAGCGCTAAAGGAATTATAAATCCGGTAAGGTAGGCAAGGTGTTAAAGGAATTATACACTAGGGAGTGTGTCGGTGTTTTCTTCAAGCAAGCCACGGAATGCCGGCAGCCAATAAAGTTACCCCACCAGATTTCATCATGGACTTTCATGCCAGGTTCACTATCACTCCACATTTATGAGGGTAACTTTTATTTTTATTTTTTTAGATTTTCATACATGAGTACTATATTTATATAATTTCCACACATCTCTCTCCTCTCTTCTATTCTCCCTCCCCCTTTCAAGTTCAGGACCTCTTCTACAATTATTGTTTTACACACACACACACACACACACACACACACTCACACACACACTCACACACTCAAACACACTCACACACACTCATACACACACGCGCACACACACTCACACACTCACACGCACAGCCCATGTTTTACACACTCACACACACACACACACTCACTCACTCACTCACTCACACACACACACACACACACGCACGCACACACACACAGCCCATTCTGAGTCTACACGTCTGACCCGTCAGCCAATCGGAACCGAGGAGAAGATTACTTCTTCCCCTTGGCAGCCACAGATTTCCGGGAGCTCTCTTCTTTTTCGCTCCTTTCTTTTTGGTTTTTCGAGACAGGGTTTCTCTGTGTAGTCCCGACTGTCCTGGACCTCCCTCTGTAGACCAGGCTGGCCTCGAACTCAGATCTGCCTGCCTCTGTCTCCAGAGTGCTGGGATTGAGGGTGTGAGCCATCACCTCCGCACTGCTTAGAGCTCTTCATCTAGGCGTGGGCCTGCTGCCTGGTGCTGTTTGCGGGTGTCGCTGGCTGGTCACTAGGCAGGTGCTGTTAAGGCAGGTGTGCTGGTGAGGTCTCGCGGGTGCAGCTGCCCTGTCACTTCTGAAAGACGGGGTATCTGGCAGGTGTTCTGGGCCTCTGGCCTTAACAGCGTTTCCACCGCCTCGTCCACAACGTTCCCTGGGCCCCAGATATGGGGCAGCATTGTTGGAGACGTACCTGCTTGGCCTGTTCTCCCCCACCGTGTGGCCACTTATTTTCTTCATTTTGACCATGTGTTCTGGAGCTCTCCAGAGCCGACAGAAGGACTTCTTGATGAAAGGCGAGAGCTACCCTTACCTATAGGTATTAGGCTAAGCATTTAGAATGCAGTTCAAAATTAATCTGGTTTGGGAAGATAGCAGGTAAGGTCCACCCTAGGGCCCATGGCCTCAACAATCATGGTAGGTGGCTAGGTTTACAGCGCCAGACATGAATTTACCCCTTTTGAGCCCAGCTAGACAGCTGTTACCCCAGATAAGCCTGCCATATTTTCTGCTTTCCAGTTTTGTTGTCAATTCTGGTTGTGCTGAAGTTAATAGGAGAGACCTTTAGTGTAAATGAGAAAATGCATGCAGGGTGTGGAAGTGACGTCTAACAAAACACACCACCAAATGCAATCTCTGTACTCTACTCACAAGAGAATGGGATGGGAAAGGAGCCTGGAGGGTGGGAAGAGATCAAGCGTCATGTGGATATCGGAGAGAGCTAGAGCTGCTCAGAATGAAGAAGCGAGCATGGGGGAGAGGAACGGTCAGGGCCAGGGGTTGGCATCTGGAATGCTTGGGAGGCAGAACCTGAACCCAGCTGGGAGGTGAGGATTCAGGGAAAACAAGACTTACCTTCTGTCCTATGGATGGTTTGTATTACAAACCTAAAATTATTTTTACTCCTTTATCCATGTATTCAATTAAGAGAATTGAGGTTGAAAACCTATGTGGTTACAATTATTTACTTTCATTATTGAGTAGTAAAAGTTCTTTTAACTTTGAATAAATGCCTAGACACTCGACAATATAATAAAAGCACCTTATAGGAACTTCAGTCTCCCCAGCTCCCAGTCTTGATTGTCTGTTGGGCCAACCTGAGTAATTTCTCTAAAAGTGCTGTCAGAATGAGATAGCAATTATGTTATTCATTGGCAATAAACAGCTAGGGCGTCATCACTGAGAGGAAGTTTAAAAGAGTCCCCCAGGGATCATGTTGCTCTGCTTCTAGTTCTGCGAGATGTAAATGTGTCTCTAAAAACGTGTGCATATGTACTTTCTCTTTCTTATTGCAACATAAAATGTATCCCTGTCATGATGACAGATTCAAGTATTTACAGTTTATTCCTCAGTGTTCAGATTCAGTAACTTGGTGTGACCAAGGACCTGAAATAGAAACTATTTTTAAGTGCCCCATAATTCTTCCTCTATTTTTCTCAAAGTATGAGTCTCTCTTCTTGAGCCAAGATTTACCGAAGATAAAGTGTGGGCACTGTGTAACAGAGAGGCATTCATTCTTGGAGACTGGCCTTCGGAGATGCTCATGTAGGGGCCTGTTAGGGTTGCCATTTTGGAAACAAACCCTACTTGGAACTATGCCCAGTCCCTGGGCAGAGAACCTGTCTAATTCCATTTGTATTACACAGCCAAATGTCTTGTCTGGTGAGGAAATCAATGAACTTCTTAGATATTTTATGGGGCTAGTTTGACTGGGTAATGGAGGAATGACAGCCTAGAAAATAAGGAGCAAATCCTCACTGGTATTTATTAGAAAAAAAATACCTTTTGGTAAAGTAAAATTCTAAATTATGGAATATTTCAATGATATTTAAAATGATTATATATAGCAAACTAAAATACCTATGATTATTCATCAACTAAATGAGATGTATTTTCATATTCCCATATTAAAATATATATTAATCAAAAATGATTCGAACTACCTTCTAAAAAGATTTATTTTTATTTATGTGTATATGTTTGTGTTTGTGTGTAGGTATGCACACATCAGTGTAGGCATTTGTGACAGTCAGAAGAGTGTGTCAGATCCCTTGGATCTGGAGTTAACGGTGATTGGACGCTTCTTACTGTGGGTGCTGGTAACCAAACTGAGGTTGTCTAGGAGAGCAGTAATCACTTCTGGCCATGAAATCCTCTCTCCAGCCCATATTTTTTTATGCTAAGTAAATATAAATCAGTGCTATGGATGTATGAAAATAAATTTCAAATTAGTGACTATGGTGGTTTGAATCTGCTTGGCCCATAGGGAGTGGTACTGTTGGGAGGTGTGGTCTTGTTGGAGGAAGTGTGCCATGGTTAGGGTAGGCTTTGAGATCCTTGTAGCTGGCAGTATCCTCCTAGATGTAGAACTCTTAGCTCCTTCTCCAGGGCCATGCCTGCCTGGAGGCTCCCATGATTCCTGCCTTGATGATAATGAACCGAACCTCGGAACCTGTAAGCTATCCCCAGCTAAACGCTGTCCTTTATAAGAGTTGCCTTCGTCATGTATCTGTTCACAGCAATGGAAAGTTTAACTAAGACAATGATGTTGAAATCAATGAAGACTTGTGACCTATTAATAAGGCGATTAGCTTCAACGGTACAACGAGAGTTGCTGCCCTAATGTTTCTGAAAGGGCATTCTAGGGTTCCTCTATCTGCAGGGAACTGTGAATTCAAGGAGCTGCAATATGTACTCTATTGATTACAGACAATAGTAACTGACTGATGGGTGGAACCAGAGCCAGACCAATGAGAAACAAGCTGTGAAGTCTTTTTGCTTGGAGCTGGAGGATGGCGGTCTGTGATTTCTGATGATGGGCACTGTGACATGTGATTGATGGTGATGGTTCGGGGTGCACACCCTCTTTAAAAAAGTGGCTAATGATCTGTTATTATGATGAGTTTTATGATCAGGTTGTTCCCAGCTGGGTGGAGGAGAACATCTGTGTGATGATTTCTGTGCCCCATTTCACCTCTATTCTTTTTAAAGATACTTTTTGGCTTTCCAAAGATTATCTGTCTTTTACCTCACTGGTTTCTTCACTATCCATTTCTTCTGAATCTCTTTGTAGAGAGTGATACGTTTGTTACTTGTTGGCACAGGTTTCTTCTCCCATAGGTCCTCTCAGCAAGCACAGCTAAGAAAACATATGCATGTATACATTTTTGTTTGTGGATATTTCCATATCAACCAAGTTATTGAAAATCTGCAATGCAGTACCATGGAGATAATCTTATGGCTTCTATAAAGGTTGTCATGAGCCATGTTGAGTCATCTACAGTGTGGTGTGAAGATTGATACTATAGTGCACGCCCTCTGTTGCTTAACATTCCAACTAACTTTTCACCAAACCTCGTGTGGGATGTTGTGGTGGGAAGGCGAAGCTGTACACCCATGTTAAGTGCCATCTCATTGTGCTTAGGCCAGTGTCCACACACTTTCCCTCATCTCTCCTCCTTCCACTTTTCCTTTCTCCAAGCTGCATTAGCTTTGGAAAGGCTGCTACTTGGTAGAGATGGAGATGGAGGAGGAGGAGGCATCATCATTCTGACTGAGGAAACATGCCCAGAAATCAGACAGAGGCTCCTCTTTATGGTTCAGGGGATGGAGAACACTCACATTGAAGCTGTTTCCTGTGACCAGTGCTCCGATGGTCCATATGTCTTTACAAGAAAGGCTTTCATAGATTCTAATGGGAAGTTGGGCGACTGTCTGTGTTGGGCAGAGGTTCTGGAGAAGGGGAGGACTGTTTAGTAACAGGGCATCAGGGAAGGAGGAAGATGCTGGGAAAGCAGTGAGAGGCAACGTGGAAGATATCTACATCATCTCCCACGTAGCTGTTGGGAAACACCTTCTCCAAGGAGCCATTTTAAAGCTTATTTAGCTTTATTAGGCTGAGGGATAGTTTGTAAAACACAGTAAGAGCAATTTCTGCTGGCAGTGGACCAGGACCTATGAAACCAAGGGGAAAGAATGAAGAAAGACTTCTTCAGTGGAAAGGACAGCAAGAGTGCCAACAACAGAGCAAGAAGACCACTCATTGCTGCTGAGTCAGCGACATCAGGAAAGGTGATTGAATGCTTGAGTTCCAGGTTTCTCATCATCACCTTAGAAGTATCATGATGACATTTACCTTTATAGTGCCATGAATCTGTGATATACACAAGGGTGATACAAAATATTATTGAAATTAGCAAGAAGACTCACAATGAATGGGAGAACGATATGGCGGGATGATTGCTCAATGGTTAAGATCACTGATGTTCTTCCAGAGGACCTGAATTCAGTTCCCAAAATCCAAGTTGGGCTACTCACAGCTGCCTAAAGCTCCAACTCCATGGCACTTGATGCCCTCTATGGCCTCTGTGGGCACCCACATGCACGTAGCATTCACTCACACAGACACATGAATAAAGATACTAATGAAAAAAAAATCCCCCAAAAGACAAAAAGAATGGTAGAAAAGAAGCGGATGGAAGAAGTTGATAACAAGAGGTTTGTTTGTTTTTTTAAATTTGATATTTAATTTATTTACATTTCAAGTGTTATCCTGTTTCTTGATTCCCCCTGGCCCCCATCCTATTCCCCCTCCTCCTGCTTCTATGAGGGTGTATCCCCCAACCATCCACCCCCTCCTGTCTCCCTGCCCTCAAATTTCCCTACACTGGGCATTGAGCCTTCATAAGACCAAGAGCCTTGATGCCCGACAAGGCCATCCTCTGCTACATGGGTTCCTCCATGTGTACTCCTTGGTTGGTGGTTTAGACCCAGGACCTTTGGTTGATCGATATTGTTGTTTTTCCTATGGGGTTGCAAATACTTTCACCTCCTTCAGACCTTTCTCTAACTCCTCCGCTGGGGATCTCATGATCAGTTCAATGGTTGGCTTAAAGCATCCACCTCTGTATGTGTCAGGCTCTGGCAGAATCTCTCTGGAGACAGCTATTTCAGGTTCCTGTCAGCATTCTCTTCTTGGCATCTACACTAGTATCTGCATTTGGCACCATTCCTGATCTCAAGCTGTACTACAGAGCAATTGTGGTAAAAACTGCATGGTATTAGTAACAGAGACAGGCAGGAAGACCAATGGAATAGAATTCAAGTTCCAGAAATGAACCCACACACCTATGGTCATTTGATCTTTTAGAAAGAAACCAAAGCTATACGGTGGAAAAGAGATAACATTTTCCAAGAATGGTGCTAATTCAACTGGTGGTCAGCATGTAGAAGAATACAAATTGATCCATTCTAATCTCCTTGTACAAAGCTCAAGTCCAAGTGGATCAAGGACATAAAACCAGATACACTGAAACTAATAGAAAAGAGAGTGGGGAAGAGCCTTGAGCACATGCGCACAGGGGAAATTTTCCTGAACAGAACATCAATAGCTTATGCTTTAAGATCAAAAATTGACTAATGGGACCTCATAAAATTGCAAAGTTTCTGTAAGGCAAAGGACACTGTCAGTAGGACAAAATGTCAACCAATAGACTGGGAAAAGATTGTTACCAATCCTACATCTGAGAGAGGGCTAATATTCTCTCTCTCTCTCTGTCTCTCTCTCTCTGTCTCTCTCTCTGTCTCTCTCTCTGTCTCTCTCTCTCTCTCTCTCTCTCTCTCTCTCTCTCTCTCTCTATATATATATATATATATATATATATATATATCAAGAAGTTAGACTCCAGAGAACCAACAACCGTATTAAAAATGGGGTACAGAGCTACAAAGAGAATTCTCAACTGAGAAAACCGAATGACTGAGAAGAACCTAGAGAAATGTTCAACAGTCTTAGTCATCAGGGAAGTGCAAATCAAAAAACCAAGAGATTTGTTAAGGGTGGGCTAATTATGAACCTGTTAGTGAACACAGGTGTAGATGCTCATATCACAGACAAACAACCAACAAACAAAACCCAAACCAAACCAAAATACCCAAAACAATAACAAAAACCAATGTCTAAACACATGTCTGGGGGAAGAAGGTTTTATTCAGTGGATAAATGAATACAAGAGTGCAGAATGTTTGTTCACTTACAAATCAGCTTTTCTGTATTAGCAAATTTACATACAAGACAGGACCAACACGGAGGCTTATTAAGGGGAGGGATGCTCGTGTGTTTTCTGGGATTAGGTAGAGATCATCCAAGAATTTAGCACGACCTTTTCTCTCTCTGTTCACGGTGAGGTATTTCCTGTCATGGCTCCTGGCAGGTGGGTGTCTTTGGCTTTGAAGGAGGGTGAAAGGTAAATAAATGAGGCCCACATTATAGCTTTGGGTAACACATTTATCAAATGCCCAACAGGCTCTTTACAGAGAAGAGTAGAGAAACTTATGTCGGTGAAGAAGAGAGACTATGAAATCAGAGAGGTCAAGCTTTTTCACCCTCTCCAGACATATGCAGGCCAACTGGACAGTCAATTTTTTTTTGTCAAAATGACCTTCAAGTCCCTCGAGAAGTGTGCTAGGCAAATGTTGTCATCATAACCTCCATGGCAGAGGTCCTAGCTGAAGTGTAGTAACTTGGAGGCTAGTAAGGCATTACTCAGAAGCGTGGCCTTTTAGGAATCTTTTTAGTGATGTCAGGAAAGGAACCCATAGCCTTGGCATTCTAGACAAGTGATGTACACTGGGATACACCCTGAGACTTCAAGTGAGTTATTTTTGAGGTACCCAAGAGTGAGTTTTTTTTTCTTAGAAATAGAAACACGGGAGAAAAGAGGAGACCCTAGATTTATAGCCCTAGTAAAAGAACAGGGACAAAGATGGAGCAGAGACTGAGGGAATGTCCACCTAGCAATGGGCCCAACTTGAGACCCATCCCTGACACTATTAATGATAACTGACTTCTGAGAGGCTCCACCTAGCAGCCTCTGACTGGGCGAGTCTCCAGTTGCAGAGACCCACAGCCAAACACTGGGTGGAGCTTGGGAACTTTTATGGAAGAGTTGGAAGAAGGATTGAGGACCCAGAAGGGGATAAGAACTTCACAGAAAGACCAACAGAGTCAGCTAACCTGTACTTCTGAGGGCTCTCAGAGATTGAGCCAACAACAAAGAGCATACACGAGCTGGACGGAGGCCCTTAGCACACACGTAGGAGACGAGGAGCTCAGTCTTCATGTGGGTTGCCCAACAACTAGAGCGGGGGCTGTCCCTAAAGCTGTTCACTGTAGAATCTGTTCCCCTAACTGGGATGCCTTGTCTGGCCTCAGTGGGAGAGGATGTGCCTAGCCCTGCAGTTGCACTAGGGTAGAGGGATGGGGGACACTCTCTCAGAGAGGAAGGGCAGAGGGACTATGTGACGGGGGACTGAGAGGGGACAGCTATCAAGATGTAGAATAAATAAATAAATAAATGAACAAATAAATAAATAAGAAAAAAAAACCAATGAAGATGTCCTTGACATATAATAGGATTTCAGAAATTTAATGCCCTCCAGAAATTTTACAAGATGAATGGAGTTGGCAGTCTTATTGTAGGCCTTGATTGATTGTTATACAAAGGTTTCACCTCAGTCCTTCAGTGTCTTATCTGCAGAAACATATGTGTACTTCCTTAAAAGCCAGAGGGACTGTTTCTATGGTAGAATCTCCTTTACCAACACTTCCTGCTTTTGTCTCTCAATTGCACTCAACCACACCCACTGGACCTTGAAAGGCCTCAATATAGAACCCTCTGAAGTAAAGGTTTTATAACACTCTCTCTCTCTCTCTCTCTCTCTCTCTCTCTTTCTCTCTCCCTCCCTCTCTCCCCCTCTCCCTCTCCCTCTCTCCTTCCCTCTCTCCCTCCCTTTCTCCCTCCCTTCCTTCCTTCCTTCCTTCCTTTTTTTCTTCTACTGAGAATCTTCCTTTTGAACTTTGACTTTCCTTCCTCAAAGCTATGGAAGAAGTTTAAAGGGGGAGAGAGAGGAGAGAAGATGGGGAATCCAACATCTTATTAATCGATGTTTCTTCCTGATTGAATGGGCTATTGAGTTTCCATAATCTTGTCTTGTGATTGTTGAAATGTGGAAGACAAGTTGATTTATGAGCATATACATCCTGGTTTTTGGCCATGCATTTAATCAAGTAGCAGTGGTGGAAATAATACATTAGTCCTCCTGAGTCAAGGCACAGGGTAAAGGGTATTTAAAAACATGGTCCCTTCTGGGCGTGCATTCAGAGATCTGTCTTTTCAACCTGATTTAGAAAGTACTGGTTTCCAACTGCCTTCTCCCTCCCTCCCTAGTTTCAAATTTTATAACACACTCTCCAATTACCTGGGATTGTTCGTGCAGATTTTAGGGTTTCTCCCAGAAATTCTGAATCAGTAGGATCGGGCGGAGCCTTGCCCTGAATCCTCATTTCAGTTATGCCAGGTGATTCTGTTGAAACCATTTTCAAGTCTCAGTTTGAGAGCTTCTATCCAGCTCTTTTCAACCCTGGCTGCTATTTAGAGTCACCCAGAAGTTTTTTAAAAACTAATGCCTGGGTGTCATCCCAGATCAGAGTTTGAGGCAAGTAAGTGCTTGAGAACTGGATTTGCTAAATGCTCTGTGGTGATGGTAACATGCAGGTAGGACAGCCAGGATTCCAGCTCGACAACAATGTTGACAAGCAGTTACATGCACTGTGTTTACACACAACTCAAGGTGTCTATCAAAACCTTGCAATAATTCTATGTGTCTGGTATAGTTATTTCTGTTCTGAAAATACAGGCTAAGAGAACTTGCTGATTGATCTAAGGATGAGTATTGTCTTAGTGCTGGTGGTCTCTTTGCCATGCCCTTTCTGTGCGTCTTAGTGCCTCCTGCTGAGGTTCGTTCTGGAAAAACAAATTTCCTGCTCATTATATGTCTTAAAAAGCAATTCCTCTATTGTTTGACATTATAGCTTAGGTTACCTGCCTGTGATGGGTTGGTTGAATGACCATTGGGTTGAATGCAACCTTGCGGCGGATACATTTAGTGTTTATGAGGAATGCTGGTTATGAGGAAAGAATGAAGTTAGGTCTTCCTCATCAACACTAGTGGCTTCCACTTGCTGAGGCTGGAGCTAAACCTATGAAAGCCAGTTTGTTTTGGCCTGGCAGGGGATCTCCTGGCACATGTACCTCTCATTTCTCCAAGCTCAATTATCTTGCATCTCAGTGAGAATTAATTCATTAGTAAAGTTGGAAAAAGAACAGTTCATATGGTAGTCCCTCTCCCAGGTTCTCTCTGCAGCATCCTCTATAGGGGCCACAACAACATTCTAGTCATCTCTCCTTTCCATTGCCTATGATGACACTGGCCGCTGGACTATGCAAGTGTGGGCAAGGCTATACAGCCTTAAACCTACTCATGGTTACTCACAGAGCACATCCAATTGCTGGTGGCGATTGTTCACTATTATTAAGTGTCCCATCTACTGCTCTACTGACTCAAGGATTAAGAAAGGAATCCTTTCAGCTAAATACAGGGATCATAAATGTTTTCTGAAGTTGTACAGAATTTTGGGGGGGTGAATTTCACACTGTAAGTCATAGTACAGAAATTTTTATTTTAATGGTGCATTTGAGTTTTGACAGAGGCACTAAGAATCTAAGTTTATGGTTTTTCAAGAGAATTGTGGAATGAGGGCTCAAATGTTATTGAGAAGCTTACTTGCATCCGATACATAACTACAAAGAAACCATGTCTGCAATGTGTGTGTGCTTCATGTGAGTTTCTCCCCCGACTACCACCATGATGAGCAGAGTGTTTCAACAAAATGGCCAAGAGGTGAGTCCAGTCTGCCCTGTGTGCCAACCACTCCATCTTCAGCTCTAGAGGTCTCCTTGTCTTCTACTTTATTTTCTCTTTAGAACTTCAGTGACAGTCTATAATTGTATATAAAGGGAACTATACACCATATGCTCTATTCTTTCTGGCTTCTTTTACCTAGTGTACTGTTTTGAAGATCATCCATATTGTAACGTGGATCAGATTAGATTTGTTTTTAAGGTCGACATACTACATCACTGTATGGATGTACCACATTGTGTCCATCCACACATCAATCCAGAAACATTTGAACAAGCTACTCTGAACTTTTATGCATGAGTTTTCAGGAACATGAGTCTTCATGTTGGGAGTATATGTTGAGGAGTGAAGCTGGTGAGTCATGTGAAAACCCGGTGTCTAGCATTTTAATGAAGTATCAGACTGTTTTTACAAAGCAGTTGCATTATTTTATTTGTAGCCAAAAATATAAGAGGGTGTCAGTTTCTCCATATAATCACCATCATGAACACTCTAGTCTGTCTTTAAAATCATAGTCACCATATTAATAGTTGTAAGGTGATGTCTTTTGATTATTTCCCCAATGCCTAGTGATTCTGATTATCATTTCATGTGCTTATTGGCCATTGGTATATATTTACACAAATGTCTATTTAAATCCTTAGCATATAAAAACTTAGGCTGTCTTTTTATTGTCAACAGGTAAGGACTCTATGTATTTTACATGCAATTTCCTTATCTGATTTTCAAATATTTCCTCCTATTTTCTGGGAGTCCTTTTGCTTTTCTGGTAGTGTCTTTTTCAACATAAAACTTTAACTGCGATAAAGTCTGTGTTTTTCCTATCATTTGTGCTTTTGATGTTATGTTTAAGGCAGTGTTGCTTAATCCAAGGTTACAGAGATTTAGATCCCTGTTGTGGTCCAAGATTTTAGATAGTTTTGTTCCAGTGCTTAATTTGGTGACCCACCTTGAATAAGTTTTTGTGTATATAGTGTAGTTAGGAATTCAAATCTTGTGGCCATAGAAGTGGTATTTAAGTAAAGCCTCCAAGCAGAAGCTGTCTGACTTGCTGGCACTGGGGTAGTATCTCTGATCATCTCAGAATTAAGTATATGGTTACATGAACAGTATTTTAAAATTATTTTTATTCTTTTTGAATAATGGCATACTCCCACAGCTAAGTAGCTATATTACCCTGTCTAAACAAACTGAAGAAGCTCAACAGACTTTTTTTATTTCATATTGTCTCCACCTTCTTCAACTCTATCAGCATTTTCCTTACAAAACTTTACAAGTGTTTTATTGAATGGCTGTTCAGTTCTCTCTTGGTGTTTCCTAAAGAACATTACTTTTTCCTGTTTTCTCTATATAAACAATAAGAAATGTCTGAAATTGTCAAATTTTAAGTTCTGGCTCTTTTCTCTTAACAACTCTCCTGTAACTCCTGTCTTCCTTCCTTCCTTCTGTCCTCTCTTCTTCTCTTCCTTCCTTCCTTCCTTCCTTCTGTCCTCTCTTCCTTCCTTCCTTCCTTCATTCCTTCCTTCCTTCCTTCCTTCTGTCCTCTCTTCCTTCCTTCCTTCCTTCCTTCCTTCCTTCCTTCTGTCCTCTCTTCCTTCCTTCCTTCCTTCCTTCCTTCCTTCCTTCCTTCCTATTTTTTTACTATAAGAAACCAAAAGAAACAAAGCTGCTTCTTCAACATCCTGTTGAAAGTACTTTTAGTTAAATGTTTAATTTCATTGCCCAGAATTTTTACTTGTATAAAACAGTAGACCATAAAATCAGGACAGCTAATATTTTTTGGCACAGCAGTAAAGGTAAATTTCCTGCAGTTTCTAATAGTGTCTTCTGCATGTCCATTGGAGACCTTACTATTCTGACTCTTAATGTCCATCTTTCTAGCATGCATGCACCTTAGAACTCTTTGAGCTTCTAACCCTTGTCCAGTATACAGGTCCAGAGCTTTCCCATGCACTTAGGTATTTGCTACTGCAAATCCTGAAGTATTAGTACCAGAATCCATAGTAGACTATATTTCCAGAGAAGCAGAACCAATAGGGGCTATGCATGCATTTAGCATAAGGAACTAACTTATGCAGTTATGAAGGCTGAGGAACTCCAAGATCTCTAGCTAGCCATCTTAAGACACAGCACAAATGAAAATGTGATTGTAGTCTGTGTTCCAAAGTATAAGAACCTTGAAGCTGATGGTGTCATGCCCAGTCTGAATTTGAATTCAGGCTGGAGAATCCTTAGGTGTCACAGTTCAAAGGGTGAGAAAGATGGATGGTTCACTTTGTATCCAGTCTCTTTGCTCTATTTAGGTCTTCAGTGGATCGGATTTGGCATAGCCATAGCAATCGATCTATTGGCTTTTTTCTCAGTTATCAATCATCTTGTTCTTATTCATGTCATCTCTTCTTAGCCTGTGAGGTTTGTTTCTTTTGTTCTCCCACTGAACACCAGTTTGCATGTTGAGAATTTGTTGATTAGATGTGAGGCCTCCCACATGGATATCGTCTTCCAGTGAGGATGTATGACTGCGTTTCCTAAGCATTTAAAACTATGCCTCCCTGAATTACAGAACTTGTGTGTCACAGACTGAGTGACACAGGCTCACCTGTAGTCTCTGTAAGGGGCCTTTGAAGTGCCCACTAATGTTTGCTCCAGATGTTTCCCCTGTGGAGACTCAAAGAAGACCCTGGAAAGTTTACCAGGTTGGTGCTTGCCCACAGGAAGCCCAGTGCCTTTATTCCCCCTGAGATAGAGTCACAGTTGCTACTCCCCCTTGTCAGAAGCTATCTAGGAAAGGCTAAAGGCATGCAAGTGATGTTTCTGAAGATGGCCTGTCACTTTCCATGGCCTGTGATGGGTGACCTCTGAGGCAAGGTCCTAAGAGATTTCATTCCAGGATTGCTTCTTGATGCGGATATGCCTTTTCCTTCACTATTACACAGCCTAATGTTTCCTGGGAAATAGTCCACCCTAATGGGCAGAGTTTCTGCAGACTAACATGGAGATGGACTCGTGTAGTAAAGCTGTGTAGATGAATTAGTGATTTCATAATTCTGAATAGTGATCTTATGACATTCCTAAATTTATGCAAGTAATTCCAAGCTCTCTAAAAGCTTTCTTCTTCTGCAAACAGGGCTCTGTAAATCTTCATGTCTCATGGCCTAATGCACTAGGATAAGAAACCAGGCTTGGAACAAATTTACAATCAGGAAAAACATTCCTTCTAGGTTACCTGTGAGACCATTATCTGCTAACCAAAGGTTATAGCCTGGGAATGGACAGTTTATTGTAGGTGCAAGGACAGAAAATATAACATTGACTGGTTTATCTGTCCAAAAGTTAAAAACTAATGAGACACAAGGCAGATGATTTGTTTCTTGACAGAACCATGCTGATGACATAAAAATTATTGATTTAAACTTATAATGAACTTATGGAGCTAGTAATAGATAATGAATGTTTAGTCAGGTACTAGTCTTAATGGACAGACATGTAAACATTTCTGCTTTAACTGTCATTTTATGACATAAACTATTGTCTTGAGCTTGCTATGAACTTATGGATGCTTGGAAAACCATGTGGTCAATTGTCCTGAGAAAGTAAGTATAAGAATGACAAGAAAATGGTGGTGTTGTTTTCTTCAGCTTTATCCAGTATGTTTGTCTCTTTTCTTTTTTTTTTCATTTCTTTTCATTCATTTCCTTTCCTTTCTCCTTTCCCTTTCCTTCTCTTTCCTTCCTTTTCCTTTCCTTTCTTTTCCTTCCCTTCCCTTTCCTTTTCCCTTCCTTTCCCCTTTCCTTCGTCTTGTCTTGTCTTGTCTTCTCTTCTCTTTTCCTTCCCTTCCCTTCCTTTTCTTTTCTTCTCTTCTCTTCTATTTTCTTTTCTGTTTTTTTCTTCTGGCTCATGAAGAATTAAACTCCAAGTCTTTTGCCTGGTCAGTGAAAGGCCTGAGTCAAAAATAAAAGTGAGGATACTTTGATCCTTCTTAGAAGGGGGAACAAAATACCCACCTAAGGAGTTACAGAGACAAAGTATGGAGCAGAGACTGAAGGAAGGACAATCCAGAGACTGCGCCACCTGGGGATCCTTCCCATATACAATCACCAAACCCAGATACTATTGTGGAGGCCAGCAAGTGCTTGCTGACGGGAGCCTGATATAGCTGTCTCCTGAGAGGCTCTGACAGAACCTGACAAATACAGAGGTAGATGCTCACAGTCATCCTTTGGACTGAGCACAGGGTCCCCAATGAAGGAGCTAGAGAAAGGACCCAAGGAGATGAAGGGTTTGCAGCCCCATAAGAGGAACAACAATATGAACTAACTAGTAACCCCCAGAGCTTTCAGAGACTAAACTACCAACCAAAGAGCACACATGGTAGGACTCATGGCTCCAGCTGCATATGTAGCAGAGGATGGCCTAGTTGGACATCAATGGAGGAGAGGCCCTTGGTCCTGTGAAGGTTCTATGCCCCAGTGTAGGGGAACGCCAGGGCCAGGAAGCTAGAGAGGATGGGTTGGTGAGCTGGGGCCGGGGGAAGGGCATAGGGTTTTTTTTTTTTTTCCCTGAGGGGAAACCAGGAAGGGGATAACACTTGAAATGTAAATAAAGAAAATATCTAATGAAAAAAAGAAAAGAACCAAAGTAATTAAGTCTTAATCCCCTTCTGCTAACATCAGGAGCTAATTACCAGAAGTCAACAACTTTTGGCCTTAGAATAGCAAAGAATTATAGACAAAAGAATCACCAAAGATAAAACAGTTTTGGCCCCAACCGATTGCTGACTCCATACCCCCTCCCTTCATTCCTTGGGCAACCCCGAGACAGACACTGACGCCCCCTTGCAGCCACTCCTTATAAATGCGGGAATTTCCTCCAATGGGGAAATGTGGCCCTGTCTGCGATTTCCTGTATAAAGTGTTTCTGCCCATCCAGAGCAACTGATCCTAAGGCCTGACTCTAGTAATGAATGGCCTTTGCAAATCTGTACTAAGTATTCATCAGTGACAGCCTGGACCCCTGCTGCTGCTGGAAGATCTTGCAAGATGGAGGGCTGCAGGTGGTGGAGAAGCAGAACTTGAGCACGGAGGGGCTGACAGCAGAGCTGCAGGACTGTGAAGGCCTTATCATCTGGTCAGCTGCTAAGGTTACTGCTGATGTCATCGATGCAGCAGAGAAGCAGTGATGGGCAGGGCTGGTACAGGCACGGACAATGTGGATCTGGAGGCTGCCACGAGGAAGGGCATCCTAGTCATGAACACCCCCAATGGAAACAGCCTTAGTGCCGTGGAACTCACCTGTGGGATGATCATGTGCCTGGCCAGGCAGATTCCCCAGTTGACAGCTTCCATGAAAGATGGCAAATGGGACCGGAAAAGTTCATGGGGACAGAACTGAATGGGAAGACACTGGGAATTCTTGGCCTAGGCAGAATCGGAAGAGAGGTGGCCACTTGAATAAATGGGAAAATGCTGGAAAACAGCATCAAATGTGGAACTTATCTCTCAGTTGTCTCCTTAGGATTTTGAGAGGATTCTGCGTTCCTGGTTCGTTCTTTCATGCAGACCACTTTGAATACTTTTCCAGCTCTTGCTTTCCGAGTGTCTTCAGTGGAAAGGTTGATCAGATTGTCTGCATCTCTGATGCTGGAAATGGTAATACTTTGCTCATTTTGGGGGCTATCATTTTCCAGTTTGAGGTATGCGCGGTGACTTAAACATCTTCCTTGGTCCTGCTGATACAGTGACAACTCAATCACTGTAGTATAAGCTGGATGAATGGAACAACCTTCCATTCAGAAATGTGGACAAAGTGTCATCACCCTCATCCATTTCTTTCTGGTTGGTAGATAAGAGTCCACAGACTTTAGGAACATCAAACTGGGAAATTCCTTTCCAGGGTGTGGATATGTATGTACAGCTGTGCACTTCAGTGTGTGCATTTGCAGAGGTCATAGGTGGTCATTCAGTTCTTTCTCTATTTCTCCTGACCTTAGTTTGAGACTCTTACTGAACTTAGGCTCACCATTTCTGCAAACAACTGGGCCCCATCTCCTAGTGTTGGGGTTAAATATGTACTACTGCTCCTAGATTTTATGTGGTGTTGGACATACAAACTCAGGGTTTCATGCTTGCAAGCATTTCATTTCCCTAGCCCAGAAATTATTATTACTAAACTTCCAAATTAAAATTAAAAATTATAGAAACTCTTAATTGAAGCTTTCTTTAAAATATAAGAAAATAAAGAGAAAACTCAAGATTATTCTATATGAAGGGAGTATTCTGGATTTTCCTGGAACTACATGTATGTCATTGGTTACTGATATTATTTATTATTATTACCATTATTATTAATAATATTAATATTATTTAAACATGATTTCAGTGCTGCCTCTCTTCACCTCTTAGTGCAGAGTGGTGGAAGGGTACAAGAGCAAGGGTGACTTCCTGGGAACTTGGAAGCTCAGCTCTGCCAGGAGATGCCTTGCTCTGAGTTTACACCTTCATTCTTATCTATTGGGCAGGGCATATTTTCAAATTCTGACAAGCAGCTTGCCCTGTTTTCTTTTTGCCTCCATGGGACACCTGGGCTTGCCTCTAGGCCAGCCTGGGACTCAAGTATTTTATTTATGTATTCTGAGTTCAATACATTTGATTTGACATTCCCAATTAATTTTATTAGTTAAGAAGAGAGGTTATAACTGTAATTAAAAATTCCACCTACCTTAAGATTGCTTAAACAGATTTTTATAATTTCCTATTACTTTCCCAGAGAATTTGCAATAATAGTCTCAGAATTCCCATATACATTCATCCTAATTCTTCAAATGATATTTTTTATTACAAATCTGTGTTATTTATTCTGTTTCTCCATGACTCACTTAATAATTGCAGACATATTGCTCTGTCGCCTCAAAACATTTCCTCAAAAATTTTCTGTATATTCCTAGTACAAGTAAGTAGTAAGATCAGTGAACTACCATTGTTCATCCACATAATGCTGATCCCAGATACTTAACTATAACCAATCCACAAGCCTCATTCAGACCCTCTCCCTCTCTCCTTCTTTTCCTTTCTGGTGTAAGATCTAACACAGGATTACATACTCACCTCATTATGTAGTTGGGTGTTTAAAAATCAACTGTACTGAGGTTAAAGTTTACACATGTCATAGCACATCCACCTTAACTGTAGCATGCTTGACTCTGGTAGTTCCATAACCAGGAGTGTTCTCTTTGCTGCTTCCCAATTTATTCCACTCCTGACTAGGCAACCACTTACCTTTTAAAAGATTTATCTTTTCAACGACTTTGTACAAATGGAATCATACAGTATGTGCTTTTTATATCAACATTTCTTTGCTTAACACGATGCTTTCAGATCCTTTTCTGTTACCTTTCTTGTTATCTCCTTTGTCTCTCTCTGTCTCTGTCTCTTCCTCTCTCTTTCTTTTTTCTTCTTTATTACCCCCACTCTGTCCATCTGTTCCTCTGACCCTTTCTCTTATTGTATCTCTCTTTCTCCACCTCTCCCTCCCCCCCTCATCCTTTTTTCTCCACCCACCTCTTTCTCTTGACATGCTCTCACCATGCAGCCTAGGCTGGTTTCAAACTCATAGTTATCTCTTCATCTCCTGAGTACTGGATTACAGTAATATAGCGCTATGCCAGTTGTAAAATAATATTCTGCTGTATGAATGTACTACAATTTGTCTGTTGTCTGTTGATAGCCATTTGGTCTGTTTCTCTTTTGCTTTTACACACAAATGTATATTTTTATGCAATCTTCATGTGGACATACGTTTTCATTCCTCTTGTGCAGAGCTGTTGCAGCATATGCTGTGTTTGGTTTTCTTTGCATGAAACTGCAAAATTACTTTCCAAAGCAACGCAACCATTTTTTCATTCCCATTCGCAATGTACAAGGGATTTAGTTCCTCCACACTATTGCCAACACTTGATGTACCCAGTTGCTTTAAACCGAGCTCTTCTGAAGGCATAGGGCTTTCTCACTGTGCTTTTGTTTTATGTTTCCCTAATAATCAATGGTGTTGAGCATCAGCCAATGAAAATCAGAAATCTGTGGACAATAGCTTTTCCACACATAGATGTGATGCTAAGCTGTGGGTGAACACCTTTCTTGCACTAATCAGTTCATTCCCTGAATTCTAGGAGGTAAGCCTCATTACTATTCTTACCCCATAGGAGGAGGTAGGGGACAGAGAGCTGAAATCTCATGCAGAGCCTGGGCTACTAGTTCCTGTCTAGTACTTGACCTGTGACAAGTGCTTAATAGAGTATGAATTACTGCCAACTACCTCAAGGTGCTTCCTTGGCAGACCGGTTTTCTTTTTGCCCCTCACTGTTGAGGCTGTTGCTCTATTGATAAAATGATCTGACTTCAGAAGTGACCAATCTATCATACTCCTTTGCCTTTTATATGAAGGAAGACTAAAGTGTAGATGCTTCAATCCTACATAGAATAGGGAACAAAATAATCACAGGAGCTAGAGAAAGAGAGGGACCATGGAGGGAGGGAGGAGGGGGGATAGAAGGGAGAAGGGACAGGTATTGGAGGGACAGGAGAGAAGTGAAGGAAATTGAATGGAAACATGTAGCAGAGGGGGATGGGGAACTAGGGTTAGCCAGTAGAAAGCCCTAGACTCCAGGCAAGCCAGAGGCTCCTAGGAGCCAATGAATGGCAATGACTTACTTTTGTTTTTAAAAACATGTATTATAGGGTATTTCAATAGCATCTGGAAGTGAGACAAATACTATAATGAAGGCTTATTTTATATAAAAAAAATCAGTTCTCTGTTCTGTTTTTGCAATGGAGGTTGAGTACTAGCTCTTGCTACACAAACATTCTGCTCCTAATCTACACCTCCTGCACTAAGGGGACTTAGTCTCCACTTGAGGGGACTTTTAAGAAATTGTAACCTGATGTAATAATTGTTTCAGTTCATTTATATCTTATTATTCCTGCTGTGCTGGGGACTGAACCCAGGGCCTTGCACATGCTAGCCATGATGGTACCACTGAGGCCTACAGCAGTTTCCCTTTTGACCCATTAATTAACTTATCAACTTTACATCCCATCACCATGCCCTCCCAGTCCCCACCACAGTCACACAGTCCCTCCTCCCACGCCCAGTTTCTTAATATCATCCACATTCTATGAGAGTTCAGGTGTCTCTGGCTTTCTCCCCTCTTCTTCCTCCTCCTCCTGATTATGATTCAACAGCTTGGATGATGCAAGATGCAACCAAGGATGATTATTTGATTTGTCTCATACAGTTGTTGAATCCATAGGTTTTCTTTCTGGCTTATTTTCCCCTTGAAGTTTAATTATTGAAGAAATGGGCTATAGGGAAGTTCTTCCGGTTTGGTTTAAAACTTTTGAATTTCTGTGGGGTCATTTCCTGATCTCCTTTATTTCCTGAAATTTACAGTTAGACCTAGAAGCTGCATTATATTCCGCTCTGAACGTTTTGGGAAAACCACTCTAAAGGTGGTGCCTTGGCTGTCTGTTAGGAAGCATGCATAGCTTATTAGTTTTCCTTTTGTGATGG
The DNA here is from genome assembly GCF_008632895.1 of Mastomys coucha. Lineage (NCBI taxonomy): Eukaryota > Metazoa > Chordata > Mammalia > Rodentia > Muridae > Mastomys > Mastomys coucha. The sequence continues at coordinate 3,186,155 of NW_022196891.1, forward strand.
TGACCATTCTTGCAACTATAAGCCAAGATACATTAATCAGCAAGCGGTTCTATTGCAATCTCCTCTTGTGTTTATGAGCTAAATGAAAGCCTCTTTTTTATTTATTTATATGTTTACTTTGTTCAGTTATCTAAGATTCACAACAAACAAACAGAAACCAAGTGTTCTTTCTCTTTGAATCAGTTTTCAAAGCAGTACGTTGATTAGAAAAGCACTCTCTCTTTTCAGGAGCTATCATAGAATATTGACCCAGATGATGCTTGCTCAATGGCTGAGAGGTGACCATAACCCTGTCACAACAGAATAGTTCCATACTTGGTTTTTAAAGGGACATGACACTTCACCTGGAAAATTCATCACCAGAACAACAAACACAACAGCAACAGACTTCTTCTCATCTTTAGACTCTGCATCCAGTCTAATTATGTGCCCATCTTCTCAAAGAAGTAGGTATAATTAGCCTCATTTTAAAGATAAGAGGCTGGGGAGAACTGAAGAAGGCATGAGAGCAACTTACCCCAAGGTGTAAGGGCGTCACTCTGGGAGATGAGGTAGAAATTTATACACATTTAATTGCAACAGTAAGAAGGCTGTTCGACAGGGAGCCAGAGAATGGAGAGCTAGAGATCTCTGATTCAGTTTTGATACCATGAGTCATACAGTGTGCAGAAACTTGAATATAGACTACAATACAACTGTTATTGATAAAGTGTTTGGCATTGTGATGACTGGCACATGGAGGTGATGGGAAAATGCCACATGGCTCTAAACACACATTACACATATCTCTGTCATATGGCAAGGATAGTGGTATAACCCTCCCTGTATTCAGACTCAGGCAGGTAGGCTATGATAGCCACTTTCCTCCAGTCAGTTGAAAGTCCTCCATGGAAGCAAAGATAATCTTTCTAGGAAATTTGTAATGCCCACTGCTCATGCAACTGGGTCTCCTGCGACTGGGGACCTGGGACAGATGAGCTGCTCTGGCTTGAGAGTAGCCCTCCCTCACACCTGGCTCAGTGCTTGGAGTTTTCAAGGTAGAAACATTAAAGTTAAAATACTTTCATCCATCCTGGAGCTGGACTATATTAAGTAGATGTTCTCCACCCAGACTAATTGCTGTAGCACCCTGTAATTGTGTGGCCTTGAGTAAGCTTGCCTCATCAGCACAAACTCGTTGTTAGCAATGTGAGTTGAAGGGAGAAGTGAACAAACATAAGGTGCTTCAAAGGGAGACACCCAGAGGCCTCTCTTGGACATTAGATTTTCATTAGTCACCTAACAATACCCTCTAGCCTATCTCCACTACTGTCTGGAGAAGAATCAATACCTTCTGCATACTACAGACCCTTATCTCTGGGCACAAACAATGCACATCTGACCTAACTGGCTAGAAAAATTTCTGTTGAAATTGCAATCATTTAATCCTGGCCTCACAGGCCAATAATCATACTTTCTTGTGCTGTATAAGGGGCCACACTTTCTTCTTCTTTTTCCTCCTCCTCCTCCTCTTCTTCTTATTCCTCCTCCTCCTCCTGTCCTTGTCATCCTTCTCCTCCTTCCCTGATTTAAAGCCAGTTTTGAGGGCTGGCTTGGCTGTTTAAAGACATTCTTTAATCTTCCTGAGAATAAAGTGGAAGGCAGGAGTGATCCTGAAATCCTCACCCAGCCTCCACATCCCCTAGTCTCCTAAGAGACTTGATCCACTGCCTTCAGGCCTCTCCTTCTCTGAACAGGAACACCTTCCAGGCTTCCTATGTCTTGGTATCAGGTAAACAGTGGTTTGAGCATCAAATTCTAGTATGCTGAGAGCCTCACAAAAGGAATGGATATGAAAAGTACACTGAAGGGAAGGCCCTAGTGGAGAATCTCCTGCTCTTGTTCTGCTAAATGGATGAGCTGTGACTATCGAATTGCTTCTTTGTTTATAGATCTGTTTATAGTCACAGCTTTTATTCATTAGATATTTTCTTTATTTACATTTTAAATGTATCCCCTTTCCCAGTTTCCCATCTGGAAAAAAAAACCCTATTCCTTCTCCCCTCCCCCTGCTCACCAACTCACCCTCTCCCACTTCCTAGCCTTGGTATTCCCCTACACTGGGGCATAAAGCCTTCACAGGACCAAAGGCCTCTTCTCCCTGATGACTGACTAGGCCATCCTCTGCCACATATGCAGCTGGGGCCATGAGTCCCACCATGTGTACTCTTTGGTTGGTGGCTTAATCCCTGGGAGCTCTGAGGGTACTAATTAGTTCATATTGTTGTTTGTCCTAAGGGGCTGCAAACCCTTCAGCTCCTTGGGTCCTTTCTCTAGCTCCTTTGTTGGGGACCCTGTGATCAGTCCAATGGATGGCTGTGAGCCTCTACTTCTGTATTAGTTTGGCACTGTCAAACCTTCTCAGGAGACAGCTATATCAGGTTCTTGTCAGCCAGCACTTGCTGGTATCCAAAATAGTGTCTGGGTTTAGTGATTGAATATGGAAAGGATCCCCAGGTGGGCCAGTCTCTGGATTGTCCTTCCTTCAGTCTCTACTCCACACTTTGTTTGTGCAACTCCTCTCATAGGTATTTTGTTCCCCCTTTTAAGAAGGAATGAAGTATCCTCACTTCGGTCTTCCTTCTTCTTGAGTTTTTTTATGTGTGTTCTTTTGTGATTGAGTTACCTCACTCAGGATGATATCCTCCAGATCCATCCATTTGCCTAGGAATTTCATAAATTCATTGTTTTTAATAGCTGAGTAGTACTCCATTGTGTAAATGTACAACATTCTCTGAATCCATTCCTCTGTTGAAGGACATCTGGTTTCTTTCCAACTTCTGGCTATTATAAATAAGGCTGCTATAAACACAGTCAAGCATGTGTCCTTATTACATGTTGGAACATCTTCTGGGTATATGCCCAGGTGTGGTATAGCTGGGCCCTCAGGTAGTACTATGTCCAATTTCCTGAGGAACAACCAAACTGATTTCCAGAGTGGTTGTACCAGTTTGCAATCCCACCAGCAATGAAGGAGTGTTCCTCTTTCTCCACAACCTTGCCAACACCTACTGTCACCTGAGTTTTTGATCTTAGCCATTCTGACTGAAGTGAGGTGGAATCTCAGGGTTTTTTGATTTGGATTTCCCTGATGTTTAAGGATATTGAACAATTCTTTAGGTGTTTCTCAGCCATTCAGTATTCCTCTGTTGAGAATTCTTTGATTAGCTCTGTACCCCATTTTTAATAGTGTTATTTGGTTCTCTGGAGTCTAACTTCTTGAGTTCTTTGTATATATTGGATATTAACCCTCTATCTGATATAGGATTGTTAAAGATCTTTTCCCAATCTGTTGGTTGCCATTTTGTAATTTTGGTAATCTCCTTGAAATCTCAATCCTCTTTCTAAGTATTCACTATGTACACATAGAAAGTAAAGCTGTCACACAAAAACTGTGTATATATGCATGTGTATATGTGATATAGCCAATCAAATCCTGTTGGGCTTTAAAGATGTAATCACTTTTTCTTCTAGTTAAAAGTAATTGACCTTTTCTTTCTATGTGCACTACAGAAGTCAAAGTAGTATGTCTGAGACTTACAACTCCACAGCTACAGCATTAGAGAGCAGACATTGGCTATAGCTTCTGGCAGTCGCACATTTACTTAGAATGGCTTCCAAGCACTTTACAAGCTCCTCATTCTCACCCTGAGAAGAGTTGGAAATGTAACTCTCCTTTTTACAGATGTAGGAGATGAGGCATAGCGAGTTAGTCATTTATTGGGCATAGAGCACATGAGATAGCTGGAACCAGGCAGTCTTATGCCAGAAGCAGCAAAAATCATGGGGCACCCTGAGACAGTGCAGAATGTGCCAATAGCCTGTACTTCTAAATGTGAAGGTCTTTAAAGAACCAAATCCATGTCACTTGGACCAATCCTGATCCCTAGCTTGACCTAAGACCTCTAAAATTACAGTCTCAGGGAGTTTGAGTCTGGGACTGGCAGTTTACATGTACTTTCTCTTCTGTTCTCCACATACCCCCTTTTCCCTTGTGAGCCCTAGGGTCCCATGTTAGGAGAACCACAAGAACACCCAGCTCTACAACAGCAACAAATATGCAGAGACCTGGGTCAGACTCATGCAGGCTCACTGATTGTCAGTTCAGAGAAGGATACTTTTTTTTTAAATTAATTAATTTTAATTGTTTGAGAAAGTTTTATACAATGTGTTTTATTGCATTCATTCTCTTTCCCAGCTCTTCCCAAATCTACCCTCTCTTCCCTGCCCACCCAACTTTGTGTCCTCAAAACCAAACAAACAAAGCATGGGGAGGGCCTGGGTAGGCAGAGCAGAGACCTGAGGCTGCAGGTGAGACAGTGTGGGAGCATGGCTGCAGTGCACACCGGAGCACAGATGGCATGTATTCAATTAAAAGTGGACACTCACTGTTAAGTAAAGGACAATCATGCTACAATCCACACACACAGAGAGGCCAAGGAACAAGGAGGGCTCAAGGGGGAATGCATGGATGTTCCTTAGAAGGGGAAATAGAATAGATTTTGTGCGTGGACTGCCAGTAGACTGCTGATGGGTGGGGATGGGAACAGGAGGGATGTGAGAGACATAGTAGTGGGAGAGATGACTGGGATTGGGACACATTTGGGGGCAATGCAGACACCTATTGCAGTAGAAACTCCCTGGGATCTACAAGAATGATCCTGGCAATGTCTCCTGGTAATGGTGATACTAAGCTCAAATTGGTCATCTTCTGTAACCAGGCAAGGATCCTAGCAGTGAGACTGGGACCCAGGCACAAAACTTTCAACCTACAGTCTGCCCTGCCTGCAAGACATGCTGGAGCAAAGGTGGCAAAGGACTTGGGGTGGTGAACTGATGACTGTGCCAACATGTGGTCCACACCATGAGAAGAAGCCCACATGGGACGCTGCCTGGATGACTAGGAACCAGAGACAAGACAGCCCAGAGACCCAGGATAGAATCAAACACAACTAGCAAAAAAAGTCAATAAAATTATTTTTATGATATTCTGTTATACTTATAGATTGGTGCCTAGCCCAATTGTCGTCAGGAGGCATCATCCACCAAATGATGGGGATAGATGCGAAGATGACAGCCAACATTGGGCAGAGCCAGGGCAACCCTGACAAAGAGGTGAAGGAAGAACACAGGCCACAGAATCAACTAAGTAGGGCTCATATGGCTCATAGAGACTGATTTGACAAACTTGCCTGATGTATAGGTCCGAGTTACGTCTTCTGCATTTACCTTATGGTTTTGTAGCTTGGCACTCTTGTGGAACTCCCAATAATGGGAGAAAGGGGTGTCTCTGACTCTTTGCCTGCACTTGTGATGCTTTACCTCCTACTGGCTTGCTGTTATATGAGAGTCTGTGCCCAGTCTTATTGTATCTTGTTAGGCCATACCCGGTGGATATACCTGGGAGACCTGCTCTTTCCCTTTGTCTCATTTTGAAGGGAAACAGGAGGAGTTGATCTGGGGAGTGGGGGGTAGGGGAAGAAACTAGGAGGAGTGGAGGGAGAGGAAACTCTGGTCAAGAGGAAAAAGAAGAAGAAGAAGAAGAAGAAGAAGAAGAAGAAGAAGAAGAAGAAGAAGAAGAAGAAGAAGAAGAAGAAGGAGGAGGAGGAGGAGGAGGAGGAGGAGGAGGAGGAGAAGAAAAAGAAGAAGAAGGAGGAGGAGGAGGAGGAAGAGGAGGAGGAGAAAGAGAAGGAGAAGGAGGAGAAGAAAAAGAAGGAGGAGGAGGAGGAGGAGGAGGAGGAAGAGGAGGAGGAGGAGGAGGCGAAGAGCAGCAGCAGCAGCAACAACAACAACAACAACAGCAACAACAACAACAGACCATATCATGGCTGAGTAGGGCCATCCTCCATCCACTGGAAGACTCAGCCCAGAGGAGCCTGGCCTGCAGCTAGAGCTCCTTACCCTGGATAGGAGAGGAGAACAAATGGCCTTAATGCAACCAGTGGGTTGCAAGCATGAGGTTCATGGAGAGATTTGTGCTGAAGGCAGAGATGTGCGGCAGCTTGGAGGTCTTTCAGATTCTGAGCCCAGATATCCTGCTCAGCTGCAAGATTATCCTGACTCTGGGCTACACCAGGATATCAGATAGAAATCTCAGGAATAGCACAGTGTTTACAGTTCTTCAGAAACCAGAAACCTTGGACCAGCCTTGTTGCAATAAGTATTTGTAAGTAAAGCTGTTTAGGCAAAACCAAACCAAATAAAAATGCTGTGTGACATGCAGCACTCTGCAATGCCACTTTCATGAATAAATGTGCAATTGAAGATTTATGAAAGATAGTAAAATGGAGCAGCTCATGGTGTATGGCAGAGAGAGGTGGGGCTAGACACACCATGGAAGGGGTGACAGGTGTAGGAACTGTGGTGGGTGGTGGGGTGTGGGGGATGGTGCATGTTGTTGCCAAGTAGAGCCCTAGGGTGATGTGCAGCAGCCTGGGTGTCTCCTAGGCTCTGTGCCAGATAGTGCTCAGTCACATGATCAACCTGGCTCTGGACAAAAGCAAGATAACCAAGATGGAGGGTGATCAAAAGCAAAGAGAAGTAGCAATAATCTGTAATGTTTGGGGTCTTTGACTCCTCTCTGGTCAGTGACTCCAAGGGCTTTTTATTGGTTGGCCTCTGATGTCTACTAGGAGCACGGTTGTCCCCGTTATAGGGTAACACATTTTAACTTTTTAATCTCCTTATAGTGTATGTTATATGTTTCTATACATAGATATAGGCATATAATATATAATAAGAGCAATCTATTCCTTCCTAGGAAGTTTCCACAGTAGGAGGTTTCTGTAGTACTTTTCCACAAGGAAGGCCTTTCATGGCATTTGCTTCTCTCTATGCTCCCTTCTCTACCTAGGGCTTTTTGGTTTTTAGTGTTTGGGTTTTTGTTGTTGTTATTATTTGTTTGTTTGAGACAAGATCTCATATTGTAGTTCATTTAGGTCTAGAACTCACTATATAGCTCAGGATGGCCTTGAAGGCAAGAAACCTTCCCCCATTTCCTTTTTAAAAAGAAATTATTATTTTATGTGTACGGATACTTTGCCTGCCTGCATGTCTGCTGACAATGGATGCCAGAAGAGGCTCTTGGATCCCTTGAAGCTGGAGTTGCAGATGCTTGTGAGCTTCCATGTATGCACTAGGAATCAAATGTAGGTCCTCCTCTGGAAAAAAGCAGCCAGTTTCATTACCCTTCAACCATCTCTCCCACCCAGGAAAGCCATCAAGATTCTATCAGTTTTCTAGGCTCCCTTTCTGTGTTGCTTTTGGACAAGGCTTTTGTGTATGAACCTTTTTGAGGGTACTTCAGAGCCAAGCCCTAACAACACATAAACCATGGGTCCTGCCTTTTATGTGGTTTGTGGCCCAAGGAGGGCCTGGACTTAAATGGGAATAACATACACACATGAATTACAGAGTGGAAATGCAGCATGGTGCTCAGAACAGTGTTTGGCGTCTGTTCTCTATATTGGAAGCACTTGTAGTTAAAGCACATGAAAAGAGCCCTCTGGTTCTGGAAGAGATCAAAGATGTTAGCCAGGAGGGAGAGACCAGAGTTTAGTGTTCTTACCTAAAGAGTCCATCGTGGACACATTGTGTAAGGTGGGCAGATTCACACCTTCCCCAGATCCAAATTCCTTTGATGCCTTTGTAAAAATTCCTTCCTCCCTTCCCAGATGTCGAGGTCAGAGTTCTGAGATCTGTGGATTTCTATACTTTATCTCTCACGAAATTGATCTGTCATCACATGGTACTGAATGTTATTTAGAGGGAAGCATCTTTCTTTCAATCAACTCAGAAACTGACACATTAAATCTAAAGTTGATGACAGACAGTTGCATAACTATTAGGAACATTCCTGGTTTCAATATGCATCTACTGTTCCCCACATTCTGACATGGAAGAAGTTGCTCAGGCACACTGCATACTTGCATTGTTTTCCTTTTTATTTATATAATTTAAAAAATATATAAACATTATAAAGTGGGCATGATGGTGCACACCTTTCATCACAGCTCTTGGGAAGCAGAGGGAGGTAGATCTCTGTGAGTTCAAGTTCAGCCTTGTCTTCATGGTGAGCTACATAAAAAAAAAGACCCTGTCTCAAAAACCAACATTAGAAATAAAATAAGTAAATGCCTTATATAAGATGCTCTTGCAAGGTCCATAAACAAGTCTTACTAATCCATTCTCACACGTGGCCCTGGGTGTGGTCCTCTCATCACTTAGAAATGCCTTTGTATTGATTTAAACGTAGTGATGGCCATAGGTCCTTTAGAGGGAAGCATGGCTTCTCCATGTTTTAATTGTAGCATGGGGAAGCTGGAGGTCAAGTCTGGCAGCTGAGTTAACTCCAAGTCTTGCCTTATACATCTTCAGTTTTTGTTTCTTTAAGTATGAATCTTAGTAAAATTTTTCTAGGGCTAGTTATAATTTAATATAAGATTTCTTTTCCCAGGAAAATCCTAGGACATGATAAGACAAAAGGCATACAACTCGGATTCTCACAATGGAGTAGCAAGGAGAAGATCACTGCTCATAGTGGAATGTAGATTCATGAGATCTGAGGCTTAGTCAGACAGGGCAGCACATGCCGGTAATCTTACCAGCCAGTAGGTAGAAGCAGGATAATCTGGAGTTCAAGGCCAGCCTCCATTACATAGAACATCACAACCAGCCTGGGTTGCATGAGATCTATCTCAAAAAGTAACAAAATAAAACAAAAGTAAAACCTAATCAGGGATATATATCTCATATATATATATGTATGTATATATATGTATATATATATGTGTGTGTGTGTGATATACATATATGAGATATATATCACACATATGTGATATGTGTGATAAGATATATATCACGTATATATAAGATATATAAGATATATTTATCACATCTCTCTTTCTCTTTCTCCCACACACATACACACACACACACACACACACACACACACACACGTCTTGTCTGGCTCAGTTTCTTCACAGGAGAAAAGTCCTTGGTGAGCAGGGGCGAGTCTTGTGAACTTCCTATAAACTGCTGGAAAAGTACAAAGCTTTTAGCTGGGGAGAGATCGTACAAATCAGTGGAAATGTCACTTACCAGTGAATCTAAAACTCCTGATGGTTTATAGATGTCTCAGGAAAGTGCCCAGGAGTGTATAGCTGAAACTTTTTTTTTCTTGTAAAAGAGAGAAGTAGGAAGAGAAAAGGAGAAGAGAGAGAAGGAGAGAGAGAACACTAGAGAACATGTTATAACAAACCTCCTTTGTGTTGGTGCTGGGAGTGGCTAGGTGTGTCTAGTCATCCCTTAGCCAGAATGCCGGGTAATCCAGTCATAATGCTTGTAATGTTTAAACCCATAGGCAAGAAAAACCACCAACCAACCACTCACCTAGCTTATTAAATATTTGCTCTACTACTTTTGTTGAATGAAAGAAAATTGTCATTTGATAAAAGTGCACAGTGAATGGATGGGTAGTTCATTCTTTAAGTTACGGTTCTTCCCTCTATCCCCAAAGCCCATGCACTCTTTTGATGTGCATGGCCTGGAAAATGGATTTTGTGCTATATAGGAAAGAGACCATTGTGAATTGTTAGTAGAAAATTTCTACTATATTCATTCCCACAAAACCTTCTTTAAAGAAATGGAACATGTTTGGATGAATCAGATGAAGTGGCCTCAGGAATCCGTAAAGAGAACCGAGGGAAAGATAGGTGTGTTTAAGGGAATACCTGCTTTCAAATATGAATTGGATTCATCATTGTTTGAATTAGCAGCATCTGTGCAACATACCTCTTCCACAGAGAGGCTAGTAACCCCACACCACTGTGCCAAAGACCATTCAGAATTCTGGAGAAAAGTGAACCTTGCTTAGGTATTAAGAGGCAACTGAGAGTACATGATGACCTAACCATATAGTATAGTGTGATATACTATATGGTATGGTATAGGGAAATCTGTCAAATTTAATTTTGCATCTGCTTTTCAAAAGTCCAAATTTTATTCAAACACATTAGAATACCAACAGGGCTCAAGAGTTGGATTTTTATGAGGCTACATGGCAGGGAATTGATGAGTATAACGATGCTATGTGGATACTGTTGCCCTGCAGAGATAGGATTACAACACTTTACAATATTGGTGTGAATCCATTGCATAGTATTGTTTCATGAAGACAATCTTCCATGAATATATGCATTTGGGCCATAGTCACCTCTCATCCCCTCTCCTTCTCACCCTGTCCCTAGTGTTCTCTTTCTCTTTCTCTTTCATCAGCTTCATATAAATGGTTTTATGTTGGTATTAAGTAGGAAAGCCCCATTCCTCTGAGTGTCCCTGCTAACAGCACTGACAACAGTGTCCTTTCCAGGTCTCCCTCCAGGCCATGGACTTTCACATTACACTAAGGACCACAGTTGTCAGTCAGACTCAGGCATTGAAGCTGAGCTAAAATCTCCTTGAGCCTGTACCTTGGTCTTCTTGTTCTTGGTGTCTAGGTGCTCCAGGGGCTTGGCTATGTATGACATACTCCATGGAGCACTGTTTAATTCACCAAGACTCCTGTTAGAGGGCTCAGTTAGAGGGGAGGGGACAGAGTAAGAAGTTGCATGCCGACAGCAAAGATTCTTTCCAGGACATTCTCTCCTACAATGAATCTGTTGTGTTTTCCACAGGCTCGTTTGGAAATGTGTGAGTTTAGACATATGAGATACTTGTAGAACTCTATTGTCTCATACTTAACTGTTTTCTTGTGTCTTCTAATGTGGGATATAAGAATATTTAAATGTATGGCCACCGTAGAAAAATGTACTTAGGAAAACCTCTTTTTAGTCAAATAGAATCAAAATATGAATTACCCTAACCATGAAGGGGAATCACTTTGTCTTCCATCCATAATTGTTCTTGTCAGAGATGTTACACTCAACATTGACCTCAAAAAGAAAGCATAGACACTTGGGTACATTGTCCAGACACTTCAGTACTTTTGTGAGGGAAAGCTCTATTTAACCATTTGCTGCCATATCTGTCTAATTTGTTGTTTTCAGTTATAACTATTTTCTTATTCTTTGTTTCTAGGCCTACCTGGTCCTTTGATATCCAAGGACCCTACCTCCATGACTCTTGGGCCTTCAAAGGCTGAGAGACTTGTACTTGTCTCCAGACTACAATTGTGTATGTAGTCCCACACCAATGTTATGTCTCTTCTTACACACCATCAAGTACTTTAATTCATTTATATATTTGCTTCCACTGTGTTACTTGTAAGACCTCCAGGGAGAGGGAACATGACATATTCCTAAGTATGTGGTATCTCTAACTTTCAAACAATCAGAATCCTGCTATGTTTGGGATCCTTAGGGGTTGCTGGACTACTACCATCTCTCCAGGATGGGCAAAGAATGAACAAGAATGTAGCAGAGGAAATTAAAACATAAAAAAGGGAGAGTGGACCAAGCACTAAGAGTTAAGATTTAAGATCTCTAGAGGTCTCTGAATCACAGTACCAATCAGGGAGCAGCCCAGTGGTGAGCAAATAGTTGTGGTGAATTAGATGTTAATGCCCTGATTAACATCTAATTATTCTCTTTTGTGATTATTCTCTGGGCTTTTTTGAGGACTAGGGAAAGTGGTATTAACTACTGTCATATATGTGCATGTACATTTCACCTCACAACTGTGAAGAATCGAGGGGTAGAGAGATTAAGCATGTTGTTTAGGATTTCTCCAAGAGTAAGTGATAGGAACAGTTTGCAGACTCTTAAGACTGCCCTCAAACCCACGTTTCCTGCCTTTCAGCTAGACACTGGCATTTTATGAACTTCGTAGTCCATATCCCTATCTTTATGACCTTGCTTCACTTGCCCCGCTGATGCCCGGAATGCTGTTTTCAGAGTTGAACTTTTTTTTGTTGTTGTTAAATGAGTTTGGTCTTGGCTAATAGGACTCAAGACAAGAGAGAAGGAGGAGCTGTCTATTTACCTTTCATTCATTAAGTCAAGAAGCACGCATTGACTGTGGTAAATCGTGGGGCTACCACGGAGGCCTGTTAAGAAATGGGCGAGCCTGGCTCTTATCTTTTAAATTCTAGTAGTCAGTGTGGAGGATGCCGAAGTTAAAAGGTTATGATGAAATGAACTAGCACAGGAATAACAAGGATGTTAGCACTGGAAAAGCAAACTGGTTCAGGAACTTCCCTGACAACCAGGTAGGAAAAACAAAAACAACAAAAACAAAAACAAAAAACAAAAACAAAAAACAGATCCCGCTGTTGATCAAGGAGCTGCAGGAGACCTGGAATTGTCAAATCAGGCTCCCGGAAAATGTTTCAGAGCAAAGCTGTGTCCTCTACTAGGGCACTCCGGCCCTCACAATTCTATTAAGCTATTTCTCCTAATTGATTGGGTATTGTGTATTTTGCCTGTAATGCTGTGTATGTTATCAGAGTGAGCGATGGTGCTCTAGCCCTCTACATGGAAGAGATGGAGGTTAGAGTTGGAATTTGTAGTATTTCTTTCTTATCACCACCTATTTTGCTCGTGTTTCCTCCCGTTTATTCCTCGGGCACTGCATTAGCAGGTAGGGCTGGTTGTCTTTATTTGCTTATACGTGTATATGCTTGGCTCAGGGCAGAATCCACCAACAGAACCTTCCTGCCCATGCTTGTCACAGGCCACCAGAAGCAGCGCAGACAGCAGCAGCAATTCGGCCTGAATCATGTCTTCCAATCTTGCAGAGGCTGCCAAGAGTCATGAGTAAGAGCTCAGAAGTGGGGTGGTGCGCAGGCTGGGTGGGGCCAGGCTGGGCGGCCCGGGCGTGGCCACAGGTGAGCACTGTTCCCAAGGCCCGGAGAGCACAGCTTTTCACTGCCTCTGAGCTCCTTCAGCCTTTCCCCCCTCCTTGCATCTCATTTCCCTCGGGATATCTGCAATTCAAGGTAAGTAAAGGGAGGTCGCAGGGCTGCTGAGTTCCCTCTCGAGGGCGAGTCATAGAATAGTGAGGGGGTTAGCTCCAAATGTTGAAGAAAGTGGTTGGGTTTTATCAAGGGTAGCTTGGCTTCAGAAAAATGAGCCTCAGTGCCAGCTCCTAAGGTCTTTGTGTGTCCAAAGTGGCTCTGGGGGAACTATCACCACGTAGCCACCTACATTCAGAATGTGAAGAAGGCATAGGACGGGAGGCTTGGCTGATTGTGCTATGGGGGGAACAGCAGTGATTCCTGTGGGAACCAGGATGTACTGGAGATGCCGGTCTTTGAAAGGGTGTGGTACTGAAAGCCTCGGGGAGGTCGAGAAGATGGGAACTGGGGTTTCCTTTCCTAGTGGACGCTGGGAGATTGAAATTCTTGTCATTTTAAGCGTTAGATCAGTGCTCATTGTCTGACAACCCATGTTCTAGACAGAAGTCATCCCTTGTCGCTCCGTTTAGATTCAGCAAACTTTTACTTTTTTATTTATTTATTTATTTTTGTTTTCAGCAAACTTAAAAAATTGTGTGCAACATAAATCTTGAATATTTGAGATGTAATGTTTATTGTCTTTTGCTTATGGGCTGTAATAATAATAATAATAATAGTGATAACAGTAATAATAATAAAATAATAATGATAACAACAATAACAATAAAAACAATGATAACAATAACAGTTTGATGCCATTGTTTAAATTTTTCATACTGAAAACTCCATGTAATACAATAGGTTGTTTCATTTCCCCAATTTGGACCTCAGAACTGGGGGGCCTTGACCAGCTTTTGCTCAGTGGCACAGTTGGCTTGAAGGTGGCGATGACTTAAATGGAAGGAGGCCTTCAGACTGTCCTCATGACACAAGTTCTGAAAACATTTTCTTTTACTTCCCCCTTGTCCCAAGAGGATCTTTAATAATACTGTGTTACATGCCTCAGTCACCTTCAAGTAAGTGCAAGTGTGGATGAGTTCTGATGTGGGTGGAGAGAAAGAAGCCTAGCAGAAAGGGAGTCTAGAAGGTGAGTCAGCGGCATTGTACCGTGCTTCCTCGCGCCTCATAGGGTGCCATTTCAGTCCCTCCGGGTTTGGGGTTGACTTTGGAGCATGCAGTCTCAGCAGCTTGGGCTAGCTAGGTGTGGCCTAGTCTGGTATTGTCTGGCAGTAACTCAGTGGGTCAGCAGCAAAGCTCAGGCTTCAAGGAACCAGGTGCTGCAATGATGGCCGAGACCACATGAGACTATATTTAAAAATCTGGTATCAATTTTTCTCCTCCCAGGGTTAGAAAGTGATCCATAGAGGCTGTGTTCTTTTGCTTTGGGTCGTATGATTGCCCAAGGACCAGTGACGTCAAAGCTCTAAGGGAGATGGGCATGGTGACAGATGCTTGAGATCCCAGCCTCTTTGGAAGCTGAGGCAGGAGAATGGCAAAGTTAAAGGCTCAGCTGGGTGAGGAAAAGAATTCAAATCCAGCCTGGACAACATAGGAAGACTTTTTTTTCAATACAAGGCAGACTAGAAAGGACTGGAGTCATAGTTCCATGGTAGAACACTTGCCTAGTATTCATAAAGCCCCTAGTTCAATCTTCAATTCAACAGTGAAAGAATAAATAAATAAATAAATAGATAAATAAATAGATAAATAAATAGATAAATACCTAAGAGAGGCCTTTGATCATCTCCAGTCTGTACAATGAGGCAAGCTAGGCTATAGACTATCCATACAGCTCTGATGCTGAAAATCAAACTGTTTGAGACAGTATCTTAACTTACTGTGAAGCCCCACAAGCTCACTCTGTAGGACAGGCTGGTCTTGAACTTATAGCCCTCAAGGCAATCTTCCTGTCTCAATCTTCTTGGTTTTGGTATCACAGTATAAGCTATCATGCCTGGCAAATTTCAGTTTTTATGAAATGAAAAACTATGCACTTAGTCCCCTGCCCTGCCTCGGTGTATGAGAGTTCACATGTGTGTGTGTGTATCCGATGAGTGTGGCAGATAGTCTGTAGATAGGATGGCCCTATATCATTTAACTGTGGGCATGCAAGACAGCAGTCATAAACCAGGGCGGTCTCAGGCAAAGTGGAAGGTATAATCACCCTGCCCATGGGGACCTTTATCTCTCCAGACTGACCACTGGCTTGGTGCTTACTACTTGGGAAATCCTTATGTACAGGGCGCGTCACAAGCTATCATACGTTCAGAGAAGTGAGTTTTCCTCCATCTTCCTAATGCCATGTGGTTCCATTCATTCATTTTATTTTTAATGGAAAAAGAATTACAGCATTTCCTCCTCTCTTTCCTTCCCCAGTCCCTCCCAGGAGGCTCCCTCTCAAATCCCTCCCACAACTCTTACTGTCAAATTGATAGCCTCTATTTCTTCAGTTGTACTTGTTACGCGCGCGTGAGAGCATGCGTACACACACACACACACACACACACACACACACACACACTCAGAGACACAAACAAATTTGTGTGGATACAAATATGTTTAAATAGAGCCTGCTGGATATGTTTTGTTGTTTGTGTGTATATGATTTCAAAGCTGACCACTCTGCATTGGACAGCCAATAAAGGGGCTCATCCTTAGAAAGGGCTTCTCCCAGCAGTCAATAGTTCTTTGTCTAGGTATTGAGCCCATCAGAATCTTGCCCTTTCATGTTAATGTGTCCATTGATATTTCCATTGTTCTGGTCCTGCTTATGAGGCTATTTATAGGAAAGGCTCTTTCACAACAGTCTTCCTGGTATTCTGTATCTTACAGTCTTTCTATCCCTTTCCCCCAAATGTTTCCTGAGTCATAGATACAGGAGCTGTGATGCAGATGTTCGTGGGGTCGGGCTTTCCATGATCTGCCAACTTCTATACTGCTCAGTCGTGGGTTTCTGTGTTTTCCTGTCATTTGGATTCCCCCATTTGCAGTAAAGAGAATCTTTTTTGGTGAGGGGGATAATGAGGAGGGGTCTCCAGCTGGTGATGAGAGAGGGGGCTTAATATAGAAGAAAGAGGGACAAGGGACAACAACAGTTATTTAATATGCCTTGAGGAATTATATTATTCTATATTAAAATTATATATAATATGTAAGCATATATACATACATCTATCTATCTGTCTGTCTGTCTATCCGTCTGTCTGTCTATGTATATATCTATCATCTATTGATGAATGAATCATGTACTTATCTTAACCGAAGTTAAGCTACTTGGGATAGAGCCAGGCACAGGATAGTCACGGGGAAGATGTGACAAGAGGGACACATGGCAGCTGAGCACAGGTAACTAGCCACATAGAAAAATTTAGATTACAATAAATGGATTATTTTAGTTATATAATAAGAGAAAAACCTAGCTATATGGCCAAGGTATTTTTAAATATATTTTGATATATTTTTTATTTCTGGGAGCATGGGGCTGGGAGGAAGAACCAATGTAGACTTCTACAGTCACTCCCATGCCTCCAGAAAATACTATGTGAGCTGCCAAGGGAGGGAAGCTGTTAGTCAGTGTTGCTCAGCCATAACGCTTATGAACCATGACAATTACCAGCATGGCAGGGTGTGTGAAATGTGCAGTGGCGCTCACATGTTAGTGGTAACCAACAGCTGTCCAATTGCACCTACGGTCCACTCCACAGGAAGGAAGTCATAACTGGTCATGGAAACAAACATACCCAGCTTCCCAGAGCTGGTGAAGCCATGGACCTTAGTGGAGAATCTACTATCACTACATTGATAGGCCAGCATGATTCTTTACTACATTCTAAACGTTGCCCTTACCTCTGGTGAAGCTATGGACCTTAGTGGAGAGTCTACTATCACTACATTGATAACCAGCATGATTCCTTACTACATTCTAAACGTTGCCCTTACACCCGCAGATTAGTCTGCATTCTCTCTCTACCCCCCACATTCGTCTAAGACCTTATCCTTTCATATTACTCACTTGGATGTCAGTGCTTCTCAGGAGGTGTCCCTGAGATTTCCTCTGGGGCTGCGGTGCCCGTGGTAACTAGTCCACTCTAGAATCACTCTTAGGCCACTAGCTGATAGCTTGCTTACTGGAGGCAGAAGTTACTATGTGTGCACCTTGTTTTTTTTTTTTTTTCACCAATTGCTTTGATTTATGTTTATTTTATATGTATGGGTGCTTTTCCTGCATGTATGTCTATGTACCACATGCACACAGTGTCCACAGATCCTTTCAGGCTGTAGTTACAGATGGTCGTGAGCCACTATGTGGGTGTTGGGAGTCAAACCCGGTTCCTCTGGAAGATCAACCAGGGCTTTTAGCCACTGAGCCATCTCTCCAGCCCCCGCCTTGGGATTCCTAATGCCTACTTCTGCCTTGCTGAGCTAGGTGTTCATGCTAATAGAACTAATGAAAGAAGAAACCCCAGAGGCAGAAAGGAATACCAGAACTCCTTCAAGTAGGAAAACCTTAAGGAGAAAGTCCTGTGTGATTAAAACCAACCAACTAAACAAACAATCGCAAAACCCAAACAAAAGCAATATCCGTCCTCAACACAGAGGGTATCTTATTATCTTTGAAGGAGATCATGTAGGATGCAGGATTTTGGGAACTTGAGAGGTTTGAGAGATAACAAATGCCAGCCAAAGCCCAATTATGAAGAAAGAAGGTGGGGGAGGTGTGGGGAGGCCTGGCTGTGAGCCAGGAGAAATGAATTCTAGGCTTGGCTTTGCCACTCTCACTCCTGTGTGGGTGGCCTGGGAGAATCACCGCATCATCCTCCATTTCACTCATTTGCAAAATGAAGAGGTGGGGCCAGACTAGATCCTGCTGCAAGATCTCGTCCTACTTTAAAAGTTGATTATACAATACCTCAGCAAAGAATGGCAGGAACACATCTCTTGACTTCTAATTCTCATTTTTCTTAGTAATTAAAAAAATTAATTAAAATGCAATCCCATTATTTTCCCCCTCCCTTTCCTCTGCCCAACCCTTCCTAGCCCCCCTACTCCTACCTCTCAAGTTTACAGCCTCTTTTTCTTCTTCTTATTTTCACATAGATTTATAAACACATGAGCATACAAATACAACCTACTGAGTCTACTCAGTGCTGCTTGTAAGTTTATGATTTTAGGGCTGACCAGGTTGGTCCTGGGTAAACAATTAGTGGGGTCATCGCCTAGTCAAAGAACTACAGATTCCTCAGAACTGACTCTGTGTTACGACGTGAGGAGTTACTGACTTTCTTCCTGATAGGATAAAGGTTACTTTAAAACTCCTAAGTGGGCTTGAATGGTACAGTTTTTCTGTTAGAGTAAAATAGAACAATATCTTTAAAAAAAAAAGATTCTTGGATTTTCATGAAAATGAAAGAAGACAACCCCGTGAACAGGTGATAAAATGGAAACAAGCGACCGACCGACTTTTGCATTTTGAAGCTGAGTCGTCAGCCATGGAAGCCCATTCATCTCTGATGTGGCATCTGACAGTTTTAAAATAGAATTTGTTTCTGCACAATGGCCCGTGGAGGAACTTCTCACCCTTTTCTAGGCATTACTGTCAGCGTGTTGAAGCTCTGCTGTAAATTCTTTGCCTTACCACACAGGGGGAGGGGTGCCAGTGGGCTGTGTCCAAGGACCCTCTCAAGCTACTTTGCATGACAGCCGCTTTTCAGTGCTTTCGGGTTACTTGGGACAAATCACAGAGCCACTGATAGGATTTTCCACCTGACATTACGGTTGATTTCTTATTTATTTATTTAATGTATATGACTGTTCTGTCTTCATATACACCAGAAGAGGGAGTCAGATCCCATTACGGATGGTTCTGAGCTATCATGTGGGTGCTGGGAATTGAACTCAGGACTGCTTGCCACCTGTCTAGTTGTTGTGACAAAACACCAGAGGCAAACAAGGATGTGTTTCCTTTGTCTTTCAGTCAGAGGAGATCCAGCCCCTTGTCTCAGGGAAGGAACGGCCGCAGGGACCAGGGACTGGGTGGCTGCTAGCTCTGACTCCACAGTCAGGAAAGAGTGTGATGGCGGTTGTGCTCAGCTTGCTTTCCCTTTCTTATTTGCCCGAGACCCTGGCTCCTCGCACAGGGACATCCATAGTTAGGGTGGTCCTCTACCGTAATTAATTTAATCTTGAAACTACCTCCCAGGCATGCTCAAAGATCTGCTCCCATGGTGATTCTATATTACATAAGTTCACGATGAAGATGAACCATCACACCGTTGCAACACTTTCCACATATAGACACACCCTACCTTTGACATCTCTGGGCTCTATCAGGCAATTGTGCTATAGAGGTACCTCAGATGCTAAGGGCTGCTACCTTTCTCCGTCGCCCAGAAAGATTGTCTGATACAGGAGCCACTTGTCAGGCAGATAAACAGGCTTGGACTTTAAGTGCTGATGCTGCCATGCTGAAGAAGGTGCTCTGTGGAAGGGATGGTCTGGTAGATAGGAACCTGTCAAATGTGCATCAGTTTATAGTTTCCAAGCAAAACATGGGTCCAAAACTGCAAACAAACATGCAAGCACTACTGGCGTGCAGCACTGAGATACTTTGTAATCAGCCTTATTCAAAGCTGAATGAGTCTTTCTGTACAGTCATTTAGGCTAAGTGTATCTCTGCGCATGCTATAACTAATGAATGGCAGAGTGGACATTTCCTTAGGCTTGGGCATGCTTCCTGGATGTAGCATTGACAAACTGCAGGAAACAGAGTTCAGATTTCTCTATTCACTTCATACCAGTTCACACTAATGCTGACTTGTGCTTGTGGTGAGCTAAGAACTGTCAGTGTTACAAATGCTGCTACAGGAAGCCCGAGCTCTTGCTCTGAACGTCTCTCATGTGTATTTCTTAGACTTGGAATGAAGAGTTTCTCATGGCTTCCCTCATGGTGAGCAGATGGCTCAGAACTGTTGCAGTAGTATTTTAATTTGCACAAATTTCCCCATTGTCTGCTGTGACCCAATTTCCTTGCTATCTGCCCCAATGGTCTTGATTCTCTAATGAAAGACACACACACACACACACACACACACACACACACACACAAAGCCTACACTCACCCCTCCGATATTTCTGAATTATTTCTTACTAAATCCTATATTGCATCCCGGGTGCCCTGGGCCCAGGCCTGCCACCCTCCAGGGCCACAATGCCCAAATCTCACATGTTGGCAGTCTCTCTCTCCTCCACTTCTCAGGATCTTTCTGTTTCTCTGTCATGGCATTCCCCTTCCTTTCTCTCCTACTCCTCTTTCTGGAAATCTCAAGTCCAGCCTTTGTCTTCCTGTCTGGCCATTGGCTACCCACAACTTTATTTACCAATTAGAGCCAACTGGGGGCAGGGACCCAGAACATGCAGACGTGCAAATTCCCATGTAATTTGGGAACCCATAATATAAGCATTAAACCAAATCCACAACACAGAACCCTCCACAGACATCCACAGCAGGCGACTCTGCTGATTTCTATGTACTTAACATGAGTCAGCCTCTAGGCTGGGGTGATGGTGCTGTCTCGTATCCCAACCCAGTCAAAAAGAAGGGATAAAACTCGACTTAAAGAAAGTAAAAACGCCCAACCTAACTTTTGGGTATCTTGTGATGTATTTGCAATAGGCATGCTAGCCTGAGGGGCATAAGCAGAAAGAGGGGGTCGGGGTCATGGCTGGTGGTCACCAGCTAGAGAGCAGGTCAGGGAGCATGGCTGGTGGTCACCAGCTAGAGACGGGGTCAGGGAGCATGGCTGGTGGTCACCAGCTGGAGAGGGGGTCAGGGAGAATGGCTGGTGGTCACCAGCTAGAGACGGGGTCAGGGAGCATGGCTGGTGGTCACCAGCTGGAGAGGGGGTCAGGGAGCATGGCTGATGGTCACCAGCTGGAGAAGAGGTCAGGTGCATGGCTGATGGTCACCAGCTAGAGAGCAGGTCAGGGAGCATGGCTGATGGTCACCAGCTGGAGAGGGGGTCAGGGAGTATGGCTGATGGTCACCAGCTGGAGAGGGGGTCAGGGAGCATGGCTGATGGTCACTAGCTAGAGAGGGGGTCAGGGAGCATGGCTGATGGTCACCAGCTAGAGAGGGGGTCAGGGAGCATGGCTGGTGGTCACCAGCTGGAGAGGGGGTCAGGGAGCATGGCTGGTGGTCACCAGCTGGAGACGGGGTCAGGGGTCATGGCTGGTGGTCACCAGCTAGAGAGGAGGTCAGGGAGCATGGCTGGTGGTCACCAGCTGGAGAGGGGGTCAGGGAGCATGGCTGGTGGTCACCAGCTGGAGAGGGGGTCAGGGAGCATGGCTGGTGGTCACCAACTGGAGAGGGGGTCAGGGAGCATGGCTGGTAGTCACCAGCTAGAGAGGGGGTCAGGGAGCATGGCTGATGGTCACCAGCTGGAGAGGGGGTCAGGGAGCATGGCTGGTGGTCACCAGTGGACTCAGCTTGTCCACTCATCTGCTAATAATACACTTTTCAGATTTTGGGTAATATTGTGATCTATTTCAGTTTATTCTGTATTCAGCCCTTTACGGAGAATTCTGAACTTCAATGTGAAGATTAGTTTTTGACATTATTCTCCTGTCTGCATTTGAAATTCCTGTTAAGGTCTAAGGTACAGATTGTAATCCTGTCCATGCACTTGACTCTAATACATCTGCGGGTCCTAACTAAGGAAGCCTTTGATCTTGAGTGGTAAAACTGTCTCTCTGACCTCGGGGTGCACATCCTGTCCAAGATATGTGACCGTTTCCTCTCTTTGAATGTGTACAGGTTATTTTTCTTTCTTTCTTTTTTTTTTTTTGTACATGTCTCTGGATTTTCTTTTCTGTTTTTAGAAAGACACTTATCACATTGGATTTGTCCCTACCTAACTTCAATATGACCCCATTTTAACAAATTAAAAATGCAGAGCCCCTACTTCCAAACAATGTTACGTTATTAGGTGTTAGGAATTAGGAATTCAGTGTATCTTTCTTGAGGACAAAATTATACACTTAATATTAAATAGAACTAAATATTAAATAGAACCACACATAGATGCTACAATTATTTTTTGATATACAAATCACTATTTTGTTGGATTTAACCAAAATAGTATTTGAAATATGTGATTTTAAGTGAACTGTTACTGATGCTATGGGTGGCTGTGGTCACTTACTGAGGAAGTGATGCATGACGGGGCTCCTGATGCTGGCCTTAGTGGCTGAGCAGAGTAAGGTATCATGTGCCTCAAGGCATCTGCCCAGATGTTTCTTCATGGCTGCCTTTCTTTTGGAATTTACCCAAAGTTTCTTCTTGTCTCCTGTCCCCAAATCATTGCTCACTGAAGTAGAATTCTGACTATGGTTGGCAGGATGCAGCTGGGAACACATTTTGCATTGGAAATTAAGTTTTGTGCTTGGTTCTAGGCCCAGGATGGATGCCCTGAGACTGGCAAATTCAGCTTTTGCTGTTGACTTGTTCAAACAACTATGTGAAAAGGAGCCAGAAGGGAACATTCTCTTCTCTCCAATATGTCTCTCTACTTCTCTGTCCCTTGCGCAAGTGGGCGCCAAAGGCGACACGGCCAATGAGATTGGACAGGTAAGCTGCCCGTGCCTTGTTTTGATTTTGAATGGGGATAGTAACTGGAATTCATAATTAGGGCCTAAGAGAAAAAACTATGTGAGTGGAGCTACTCAGGACTGAGAACTGTACCGTTTCCAGGGCTCTTTTAATCTACTCTAAATGTGAACATTCATTTAGGGGTAGCAGAACCTATATTTAGAACAGTTGCCAGATTGGGATGGAGAACATCGGACCTGACAGGTTTTCCATTCACCAGTGGCTGTCAGCAGGTCACGCAACATCCCTTACCTGACATATCTGAAGCTCAATTAAAGTGACTTCTTAAATGCTTCTTAAATTCTTATATCCCTAGTAAATGGGGAAAAGCTGCCCCTTGCCATTTAGAGCACAGAAGCACTGTTCCTCAAACACAATTTATTTAAAACAACAAACATAATATTAAGTTGAAAGCACAATTGCATTCTCTCCTGGAGTATATGCAATCTCAGCAGCAATATCTTAAATGATCTATCTTCATACTAGTGTAGATGAGGAAAATAAATCGCTTGAGATCTCATTTGAGAAGCATGGAGTAAAATTTCCCATGTAAACCCATACATATGAATAGAGATGTTTCAGGGTTTCTTTTGAGCTATGCTTGATTAGCTTTGAAGTTCTGGGGACCTTCAAATGAGATGAGTTCCTTGATTGCTGTTTGAGATGAAGTTTTAGATAGTGAGTGTACTTTCCAATTCCTTTCTACTATTTTCCTTGTGCAGATTGCTGTAAGATTAAAAGGAAAAATAAAACCCCTTTCTTGTCACAAATTCACCAGTACTTAAAATGGAAACACCTGCTTCACCAGTGTCCCTAAAACTATAACTGACACAATGTTGACTGGGTCAGGAGGAGAAATTAGGGGAGGCGGAGAGACTGTGTCAGTCGTGGGGAGAGGAGCTGCACCATTTGAGCGTCTCATCTCCATATACTGTAAATCCAGCTTCCACTTTTCAGGTTTCATCCCTTTTTCTGGAAGGACTGTAGTGGGTGGATGGGGATCCATGCCTTACCCACATGTGAACTGTTTTCTTTTTTCCATCACATCTGGTCTTTTTTGCAATATTATTTTTCTTATTTCTTGAGAACTTAAATATATGTGTACAATGAAACATGATCATATCCATCCCCATTTACCCTTTCTAACTCCTTTCACATCCTCCTTGAACATGGCCTTTTCCCAGCTTCATGTCTTTTTTGTTTCTTCTTATAATCTATTTAGTCCAGTTAGTGGTAAGTGTATGTGTATAGGTGTATGGCCATCCTCTGAGGCATGGGAAAAATACCAATGGCTATATATGCTCTAAATTCTGATTGGAGAAGCCCCTTTTTACAGTGGGCAGCAGTCATGCTGAGATATATAACTGAGAATAAGAGACCAGTGCTCACGTCCTACATGGGACATCTCTTTTGATGTCTTTTGCCCTCACAACGCCAAGGCTCAGGAAATGTGGAAGAGGAGCTAGTTAGAATGTAAGTGATAGAGGGTAGGGGAGAAGTGCAGTAAAATGCAAACCTCTGGACTAGACATGGTTAGGCACATAAACTTCCAGCAGCTATGGTCATCTGCACAAGACCCATATAAGATCGATGCAGCCCAAATCCTGGATTGATGAGGAACTGATCTCTGTGATTCTTCCCTTAGTAAGGACCTACTGATGCATGAATTTGGGGATCCCATTCAGGGCCTCATGCTTGCAGGGCAAGTATTGTGTGTCTGCTCAATTCCCAGGGCAATGTTTTTGTTTTGTTTTGTCTGTTTTTTAATAATGGAATTTTTTTTCTCTTAACAGGTCCTTCATTTTGAGAATGTCAAAGATGTACCCTTTGGGTTTCAAACAGTCACTTCTGATGTTAATAAGCTCAGTTCTTTTTACTCTTTGAAACTAATCAAGCGACTCTACATTGACAAATCTCTGAACCCTTCTACAGTAAGTTGTTTATAGCAGTAGTGTGGGACCTTGTACCAGAAGGGGCATTTTACACTACAGCTACGTTTCCTTTCTAGAGTGACAGCTCTGAAGCAGTCCACTGCAGATGTTGAATGTATGGTGGTGTGTGTGTGTGTGTGTGAAACAACAGTCACTTCTGCTTAGAAAACAGGAGTGTGTCCCGTTTCCACAGCAAGCATTGACAAGTACTACCTCCCCCCTCAGTTCTTTGGAGAAAAGGGATAATGGGAGCTCCAACTATCTAGTAAATGGTCTTCATATGGGGCTCAAGACAATTTGCAATAAGATCTCTCCTTAAAGGAGGAACACATGGCCTGATGATGTCTTAAATTCCCCAATTCAAATTTTAACATGGTCCAGATCTTTTAGAATCAGTAAGAAGATAACCACTACAAATGACCAGTTTTCATCAGATGTGAATCAGTGCTGTTTTCCTAGGCTAATCAAAGACACTTGAACAAAGCTGCTGTCATTATTTAAACCAAGTACTTTCTTGAGGCAGTCGTATGAAGAGCATTGTGGTCTACTCTTGTTAGAGTCCAGAGTATAGTGTAAGACTTTTGAGATCTCTGTTTAAACAAATAAGCAAGATTACTGACACCAGGACCTTCCCATCTCTGCTAATGCAGGGCTGACTCAGCTCTAATTTCCGTGGTTGGAACTCCAAGCTTCTCAATTGCCAAGCCAGAAGTCCCACCATGGCATGACAGTGTTCTGCATTCAGTATTTGTTTTTGTGTAAGATCTCTGGGAATTAAGTTATTAGATACTGTTGTCAGTTTACTCTTAGGGCTCGAGGACACATATGCACAGCTTTTTTTTTTTTTATTCCAGCTGTCACCTGGGAAATTAAAGAAAATTGAGATGTGAGTTTCATCTGGGCATTGAAACATTTTAAAAGCTCCCTGAGTGATACTTAAAGACTGTGTCATTGGCAATGACAGTGGAGGCTCCTGACCTCACTGTCTTTCCAGTGTTTTTAGGTAGTGATGGCTGCCTCAGTCAGTCCAAGGTTGGGGTTCAGTGGACCGGAGCTAAGGTAACTGGCTAAGACTTGTTTCTGCAAAGGAATTCAAGGGCAGACTGAGGTGGCATTCAAGTTATGTTAGCTTGGTTAGACTTCACTCCACAGTTAGAATGATTTCTACCAAACTTAGAGCTTAAGCCTTTCTTCATTTCTTTTCCCATCATTTTCTCTCTCCTCATTCCCCTCACCTCTCTCACCCTTCCCTTCCTCTACTTCTTTTCCCCTTTCTTCCCTTCCCCCCTTCCCCTTGGTCCCCTTTCCTCCCTTCCCCTCTCTCCTCTTCTGTCCCTTTCCTCCTTCCCTCCCCTCCTTTTCTTTTTCTCCCTTCGCATTCCCTTCCTTTCTCTTCCTCACTCTTGTTTTCCTTTGCTCCTCCTACTAGGTAGTGCCTGCACGCATACAAGATATAGTACAAACAAATGTGCTCTGAGGGGTGTCACCCGATTCCTCTAAACCACTTAAGTGTTTGTTGAAATCCCAACTTTGTGGCCTCAGATCTCTTGCATCAGAACCAGTGAGGGTAAGATTTGCATTTTAAATGTGAGTTAGAGTTAGACATACTGATGTGCTCTTTACAGCCCTATGTTTCACACTTCAATGGGCACATGAAACTCCTGGAAATCCTACTAAAATCCCCAGACTAAGTAAGTCTAGAGGCTTAAGAGTTCATTCTAACAAGACCTTAAGTCATGCCTGATCCCTGATCTTTGGATCTTATTTGAGAGCCAGAACCCTAAAGAATATCACTTATTTAGTGATGATAAAGGTTTTCTGTTCATTGTTTTATTTTCTGTTTTACACACATACACATACACACACACACACACACACACACACACACACACACACACTGTTCATTATTTGTTCTTGTTGCTGTGATAAAATACCACCTGTCTTAGTCAGGGTTTCTATTCCTGCATAAACATCATGACCAAGATGCAAGTTGGAAAGGAAAGGGTTTATTGGGCTTACTTCCACATGGCTGTTCATCACCAAAGGAAGTCAGGACTGGAACTCAAGCAGGTCAGGAAGCAGGAGCTGATGCAGAGGCCATGGAGGGATGTTCCTTACTAGCTTGCTTACCCTGGCTTGCTCAGCCTTCTCTCTTCTAGAACCCAAGACTTACAGCCCAGGGATGGCACCAACCACAAGGGGCCCTACCCCCTTGATCACTAATTGAGAAAATGCCCCACAGCTGGATCTCATGGAGGCACTTCCCCAACTGAAGCTCCCTTCTCTGTGATAACTCCAGCCTGTGTCAAGTTGGCACACAAAACCAGCCAGTACACCACCCAAAACCAACGTAATGGAATATTAAGCTATTTCTTTTGGCTCCAGGTTTCACAGGGTTCAGTCCATGACTGTTTGTTGCCATTTGCTGGGGCAGATATATCAGTAGGAACATATAGCAGAAGACCGCTGTCCACAGTACAAAGGGCCAAGAAGTAGAGAATGATGGGAAATCAACAGAGATAATATTGTCTTCAAGGCTCCCAGTGACCTATTTCCTTCAGTTAGGCCCTATTTTCCAAAGGTTATAGAAAGTCTCAAAATGGTGCCAGAAGCTGAGAACTAAGTTAAACCTTAAGCATCAGAGGCACGTTTTAGATTGAAACCACAGCTATATATTTATATTATGTATATACTAACATAGATGAATATTTTTTAAATAATGGAGAGATTCATATTCATATATATATATATATATATATATATATATATATTGGTTTTTTCGAGACAGGGTTTCTCTGTATAGTCCTGGCTGTCCTGGAACTCACTCTGTAGACCAGGCTGGCCTCAAACTCAGAAATCCGCCTGCCTCTGCCTCCCAAGTGCTGGGATTAAAGGCATGCACCACCATCGCCTGGCTTCTAAATATATATTTAATAATATAGTGTTTCTCTTGTTTTACACAAAGCTGATATCCAAATATCCAATTAATAATTTAGTAATTGATATGTCTTATAATTGAAGAACTAAAACATCTAACACAAGCAAAATACTTATTTCTATACAATACTTCAGATAGTATGACCAATTTTGAAAATATGTATAGTAATAGTCATTTAAGGAAACCATTTCTTAGCACACGGTTTCCTTGTGCTAAGTATGGTACTGCATTAGCTCCATTTACATTTGCAAAAAGCTGTCTGAGTTTGTGAATTGGATCGTTTTTTCTTTTTTTAGGAATTTATCAGTTCTACCAAAAGACCATATGCAAAAGAATTGGAAACTGTTGACTTCAAAGATAAACTGGAAGAAACGAAAGGTCAAATTAACAGCTCCGTTAAGGAGCTCACAGATGGCAAGTACCATTTAATGCTCTGCTGGCCCTCCCTGCTTATGAATCCTTGCTTTAAGTTTAGAAATATTGAACATCTGGAAGCTTCCTTAGATTTTTTAGTACACAAACTAAATTCTTTGCTCATCAAGCCATGCCAACAACTTGGGTTTCCAGGCATTTCTTGTATCATCACATTACTTGGCAAATTATTGTGGTGCATTGTTTTCTATGGGCTTTGCCTTGCTCTCTGACAAGCTGCCACATGCCTACATGCCCTGGTAGAGGCCCAGCTGTTCCTTTTATATTATGAGCTTTGGCAAATGATGAAGGCAGGTTTTAAAGTCTGGAGATGGAAAAGATGATCCTTGAATCTACTTCCAACTAAAAATTCTTATAACTTTATCAAAAATCGGAAAAAGGACAAAAGGCCTTAGGCGAATGTAAATGTAGAACAAAGCTAAACCTAGTATCATAGTGGAAGTTTGTCCTGAGTTCTCCACTGCTCAGGCTGTGCTGAGTTCTAGCCTCCATCCCTGCTTCTTGCGGAGCCTTCTCAGCCCCTTCTCTGCCCTTACTTACCCCTGATCCCCCACTGCCCCATTAAAAGTTCCAGTCAATTGTTTTCCCTGCCAGGAAAGAATTGGAATGAAGATGGCTTGGGTTGCAATCAGTGTCTAAATATCCTTTCCTAGAGAAGTATTTACAGTGTTTGTACAGGGGATGGGGGGAGTCTGTCGGGAATAGAAAGTAATTATGAAGGACTGGCAGTCACTGCTGGTTATGGAGGGATCCACTGCTGGAGTGAAAAAACATCCAACAGCCAGTAACCTAGATGAATAACTGCTATATGTGGTTTTCTGGAACCGTTTGCAGGCCACTTTGAGGACATTTTGTCAGAGAACAGTATAAGTGACCAGACCAAAATCCTTGTGGTTAACGCTGCCTACTTTGTTGGAAAGTGGATGAAGAAATTTCCGGAATCAGAAACAAAAGAATGTCCATTCAGAATCAGCAAGGTATGTGCAGTGTGAATCAGGGAGCAGAGTCCAAAGTTCCCGCAGTAGAGCAGGGTACAGGAATGAATCTCCATGTAGAAATGAATATGAGCAGAAATCAAAGGAGGGACAAGGAAAGGAAGTGGACAAAGAAAACTGGATTTGTCAGGAAGTCTTGGCCACTTAGGACTTCCTGACTCAGTAACTGCACTTTGATCTCTCTCTTTTTTACTTACCTGGCAACAAAACACGTGGTTTAATATTTATCCCCCTCATGCATCTCCCTCCCTTTTGTAGTACCCAGCCTAGCTCAAAGTATTTATAATATGGTTGACTATGAAGAAAAAAAAAGTATGGCTTTATTCACCTACATTTCTGGGAATAATTATAGAAAGAATTAGAAACCTGTTTTTCAGGGCTATCTCATTTATACTATTGACATGGATGTATTAAAACTAATATTCTTAAGTAAAGAAGCTCTTTTTTAAAAAAATAAATTAAACCAAAGAACCAAGACTGGAAAAGTCTTGAGAGAAACTAGGGAAGCTCAGGGATCCGTATGTAATGTGGTCTTCTTTGGTGAGGTGGGATTTGTGTGAATGCTCAGACCTGGGCCAGCATGATTTCCTCTGCAGGTGAAGGCAAACTCTCATGGCTTGTGCTTGCTCCCCAAACTCCACGTAGTAGAAAAAGAGAAATGACTCTTGCAAGTTGTTCTGACTTATAGAAGTCTTTCGCAATGGTGCTTGCATACATGTGCACACTCTCACAGGCACGAATCAATGTAATAAAAAAAATAACAAAAGAACTCAGGCCCAAAGAAATTAGCCCTTCAGCTGCAATATTCAGGGTATCTTGTTTTGTAGATATTATGCAACAGTTTTCAGTGTTGTATTTCTCCCTATCATCATCTAAAAATAAATGAATTCTCATCATCTTCTTCTGCTCCATAACCCTCTCAGAGCCTCTCCCTCCCTCCCTACCCAACCTCATGATGTTCTCTCTCTGCCAAAAAACAAAAAA
>NW_022196891.1:3216021-3236692 GCF_008632895.1 Mastomys coucha
AAAAAAAAAAAAAAAAAACAAAAACAACCAAACAAGGAAAACAACAAACACTTAAGCAACAACAAAAAGTCAAAAGGGATAAACAAAATAAAAAACAAAATAAGACAAATAATAAAGAACACTCACATGGAACACATGGGGTCTGTGTTGGCCCTATACTCCTGAGCGTGAAGCCTGCCCTGAAGTGTGGTTGATATAAACCTAGTGACACTTCATTGGAGAAATTCCTTTGCCCTTTCCCAGCAGGTATCAATCACAAATAGCTTTTTGGCCAGTCATAGAGCTTTGTGCCGTTCACGTCCCCTTCTCAGGAATGGGATCCCATCTCGCCTGAACTTGGGCAGGTCATATGGGTGCTGCCCCAGCCTCGGTAACGTCACATGTGCTGTTGTGTCTGGAAGATGCTGTTTCCTTGGAGCCACTCACTATGTCTGGCTTTTACAGTCTTTCTGCCTCTTCTTCTGCATAGATCTCTGAACCTTGAGGGGAGGGGTTAGATAATGACATCCTACATAGGGCCCAGTGCCCTGAAGGCTCTCAGACTCTCCAGATCGTCCAGCTGTGGATTTCTTTGTTAATTACCATATACTTCAAGAAGAAAGTTCTCTGATGATAGTGGAGTAATGCTCTGATGTTTGGGTATGGCGGTACATCATTAGTAGTCATTTTGTTGCCGTGTTGGTTTAGCAGATTAATAGTAGTAGGTTTTTCCCTCGGTCCATGACTTATCTAGTGTCAGGTTCTTAATGCTAGAACACAGAAGGAACCCTTTCAGATACCAACTTGGTTGGGGTTGGCTAGAGAGGCTTCTGTGATTTCCCTCTTTCCCCCCCACAGAGTTCATGTTTTTACCACACTCACCCCAAATGTAATTTCCTTCAGACAAATTTACTTTCCTTAGTTCCAGCATTAATGCATGGACAGGCACCTTGTCTTTTTCACCTTAGTGTCTACAGTAATCTTACAACTAAGTGCTCAGAATATTTTGGGGTGAATAATCAATTTCCAAAGACCAACTTTAATTTTCCTTTGGATAGTCTCGGGTAGTCTCTAACTCGTAATACGAATTTCCCCAAATGTCTTCAACCTTCTGAATCTCGTGTCTCTACCTCTCCAACACTGGGATCATAGTGTGGTGGCAACCACCATACTTGGTTTTACGTATTGCTGGAGATTCAAACCAGAGCTCTGCATGCTTGGCAAGCACTTGACAAACTGAGCTACGTACGTCCTCAGCCCAAATGTCAGTGTCAGATAAAACACAACAGTCCATGATTGCATAGGTTTTCAGGAAGGGAAGAAAGCTGTTGTTGCTCCTAATAGGTCCGAAGAGGGAAACACGCTGTTGTTGCTCCTGCTAGATTTGAAGTCTCCCAGGGTTCTGTGTAAGGGGGTGCAGACAGCTTTTCTTCCACTCTCCCCCTGAGCTTTCTGACTGCAGTGGACTTAACCGACTTCAAGGGACAGGAACAGCTGTCACACGTTAGACATCTCAGACACTGTGTAGTCCACACACAGGCCTGTAGCACGGCTCTGGACACTCTTAGCACTGCCTTTCATGGAGGGCTGGGGCAGCATGTACTTTACAGCCTCTGCTATTACAAGGGTATTCGTGATCTGCGGAGCCTGGAAACCTAGATCCTCAACAGAATTATAGGGGTTTGATATTGTGATATTTCAGTGTCTACCTCATGAGCACCTACACTTGACTCCGGTTTCCCCTTGAATGCGTTCTATCACTTCTTTTTTTTGTGTCCTTTGAACTGCACTTGTCAATCACTAAATATTTTGAGTGATACTACTAAACTGTTTTGAGTGTTCCTTGGTGCCCTTTAAGGGCTGGGCTACTGTGAGGAAATTATAGTAAGAGCTTAACATAATGCCTATTCTGAAAGATGATGTGCAAATACAGATGTCTAAGTTATGCACCTTTTATCCTCAGTGCTTGACACTAGAAGAGGTTTTGGTTTCTTATGTTCTCTTTAAGATTTTGCAATGTTTTCATTTATTTGATGAATTATCTTGGGGGTTGACCACAAATGTACCTAAGAAATTTGTTTAAGTTTCATATACATTTAGAAACATAGTTTGAAAATAACTTTGTACATTTTCACTGTCCATATCCTTTCTTCTTCCTTCCCTCCCTCCCCCCTCATGTGTGTGTATGTGTATATGTGTGTGTGTGTGTTGTTAGATTGAAGCCAGAGCTTTTCACATGATAGGCAAATGCTATGTTCTTAGTCTGTTGTTGATGTTGTTTTTGAGACAAGGTATTTCTATGTAACTCAAATTGGCTTTGAATTTACTCTGTGGCTCTGGCTTGCCTTCAATTCATACTCCTTCTGCCTCTATCTATCTCCAGAGTGCTGGCATTATTAGACTCATAGAACTCCTTGTATTTTGATTGTTGCCTGTCTGCCATATGAAATATGAACTCATATTGTCTGATTTTTCTTTTTTATATATGTAAATGCAATATATACATACACACACACACACACACACATATATATATATATATATATATATATATATATATATATATATATAGTTCCTATAATGTAGAGTACGTGGGATAGTAAAGTGCATGAATAACTTCCAAGGAAGTCATAAGATCTTTAAAGAATGCATACTATGTGGATCCTCATGTTTGGGCTTAAGCCGTAATGCTCCAAAACCGCCAGAGAATTTTGTATATTCCTATCTTGACTGTCATTTCTATCTTTATTTCTGTCTTTTTTTATCATCTAGATATATATTTATATTTGTACATATGTATATATGTTTGTATATGTATATATGCAGTCATGTGTTCTTTTATAAATTGAAAATTAACCTTTCCAAAATATTCTCCTCTAATAGACAGAAACCAAACCCGTACAAATGATGAATCTTGAGGCCACCTTCTGCTTGGGTAGCATTGATGCCATCAGCTCTAAGATCATAGAACTTCCTTTCCTGAATAAGCATCTCAGCATGCTCATTGTGTTACCCAAGGATGTGGAGGACGAGTCTACAGGCCTGGAGAAGGTTAGGAGGCAGCTGGGCATGTAGACAAGTGAAGTCCTACATAGTAAAGAAGTAAAGATGGAGTCCTGTAGAGGCTCAGAGAGGCAGCCTCAAATACCTCAGCTTAGTCATCTTTAACGGGTCTGAGGTCTATCTGGGTCTTCTTTAAAGTGCAAAATAGCCAGCGTTTATTGTCATGTACAATGGGAAAAGGATAACCTAGTTTTATAGCATTTGTAATACAAACTATTATAAATGTTCTTGTTTACCAATGAGGAAGGAAGTCACAGAGGGCAAATAGCCAGTCCATCACCACATGATCGATCAGTCAATCACATGAAGACCAGGATTTGAGCCTGGGAGGAAAAGAGCTCTTGGCCTAAACTCCGTGCTTAAGCTGTAAAGGGACAGAAAAATAAGTCCATTAGTTGCAAAGCTAGTTAACTCTAATGCTTTTGATTTTTTTTTTTGTTTGGTTTTTGATCCTAGTAATTTGTACCAAAGAAAACTGAGAATATTAATTGAAAAGTAATTGTTATAGACTAATAGGAGAATAAATTATTCTTTTCCTGTTAGAAAATGCACTTACACTAGCTTCTGACCTTAGCACACCCTTGGCTTTTATTTACACCAGGAGAATAACACTGGTACAGCATTGTTTCACGTTAGCAGCAGCAGTTAGCTACTGATTCTTGGTGGTACCTGTGTGAAGGTCAAGGAGCAATTTAATTTCATTTGCTCCATGAAGAATTTTATGACTGGGTTATTTTATGCTTTGTTGCATATCTATCTTTTAAACCCGTTGAAATGGTTTTGCTCATCACTTTTGAATCAGAACTAGTCTAAGTTCCTATTATTAAAAATAGGAATAGCTTTTAATTAACTTTAGTGGTATGTCTAGATCATGAATACTACAAGCTCCTTTGTAGAGAGTTATAATAAACAGGAGACCTACAGGAAAGCTTCTAATTTTGTATTTATTTCACTGTTGTGTGACTAACACCACAATCTGTTTCTGAAAAACTGCTCTAGAATTTAAGCAAATAAAAGCCATGCTCTCATAGATGTTACTGAGAAGAGAGCCTTCCTGCAGGGCGGGGAAGAGAAGTCTGGGTGGCTGGTAGATCTTACATGAGGAACTCATCTCAGTGGTGGGCGGTCTTCAAACCAAGGTTGATTTAAATTCTTTAAAACTAGACTTAACACTTACTGTTTTTGATTAAGCTAGTTTTAAAAATATTTACAGTTAGAAGTAAATAAAACTAAGTACTTTTCTTTTTTGTCTTTAGATTGAAAAACAACTCAACCCAGAAACACTGTTACAGTGGACCAACCCCAGCACCATGGCCAATGCCAAAGTCAAGCTCTCCCTCCCAAAGTTTAAGGTAGAAAAGACGGTTGACCCCAAGGCTAGTCTGGAAAGCCTAGGGCTGAAAAGTCTCTTCGATGAAAGTACATCAGATTTCTCTGGAATGTCAGAGACCAAGGGAGTGTCCCTATCAAATGTGATTCACAGAGTATGTCTAGAAATAACTGAAGATGGTGGTGAGTCCATCGAGGTGCCAGGGTCCCGGATCTTACAGCACAAAGATGAATTCAATGCTGACCATCCGTTTATTTATATTATTAGACACAACAAAACACGAAACATCATTTTCTTTGGCAAATTCTGTTCTCCTTAGCTGGCAGGGCCTTGCCAAGTCTCAGGTAACTTTGTCTGTAGTTCCAGAGCTCTGTAAACTTTGTATCCAGACAATCACTTTCTATAACAATAAATTGTGAATGTTGATGAATCAGGAAGCAGTCCATATTTGTCATATGTAACCTTCACACTAACAGACACTTTTCCCCCTAATTTCTCCTTGTTTTCCTTTGTCAAAGAAGATAGCGAATACTTGTTATGAAAGGGAATTACTTTAGAAAACATGCGCTCTGCTCTTCATTGGTCAAAGCATCCAGAGCTACGGACAAAGATGCAGTCTTCAAGGGAGGAATTGCTGTAGGGATGATGCGGGGTACATTATTCTCAGGGCTTTGCCTTTACTGAGATAAAGAATATTCTAGAGATCTTCACTTCTTTCAACTCCTAAGGAGCAGTAGAGTATAGGGTTCACAAACTACCTTTTCCAAGTGAATTTGTGTACATGACACAAGACTGCAGGTCTAGAAACTTTCATGTTAAACCTTAAGAAACAGTTTTCTTCAAGATCCTAATTGGAGATTATAGAAGGATGACATGTTGTAAATACTATATATCATGGAACTCCACAAATAGCATATGGAATATTACCCTATCAACCACTACCTTAATATTTCTTCCATAAACATAGACTAGTCACACAAAATGAGGGTATAAAGATAGTTCATAAGTGATCAATTTTTCTGAAAAATGAGTGTTTCATGGAAACACTATGAAGAACATTCTAGATCTTTGAGTGTTGGATAAAGAATTCTGGGCCTATTTGAGCTGAAGACCAAGACCCTAAGGGAAAGCTCAGCTTTTAAAAAAACTGGCTTTCATTTTTACTAGGTCTCCCAGATGGTCATTTGGGTCATGCTGTTGCTGTCAGGGCTTCTAACCAGATCACAAGGTCCCTGACATCTCCAGGGTCAGCAACATAAAATCTATAGGGGTTCTCGTGATGACAAGAGTTTTGTAGCCAATAAAGGAACTTTCCTTTTTGTCTAATGTGACAGTAGGAAAAGGAAAGGGATTCCAAACCTTCAGAAAATACAAGCAACACTATTTAGGTACCCATAGTTCTTTGGCATATATCTTCTCAGTTTACAAATCTAACTATTTCAGATAGCAGTATGTAGTCTACACAAATAATTTATAAAATGGTTCTGGTAAGTCAACTATGTTGGAACATAATTTTAAATTCGCCACCAAAAGGAAGTATTTGCTGCAGTTTTTCTTATATGTCTCCTTTTAATCCAATTTCTTGCCATTTATTGTAATTAAGGTTCTTTTTTCTTCCAAAGGTTCGATGGTGACCTCTTTTCTGTGCTATTGACAATAAAATATTATTGAATTATGTGTCTTGTTCTTTCTCTGTTGGCTTAGAATTACTATCTTGAAATAGAACCAAGACACCTATTTATTAGAAGCATTTATATGTGTAAGTCCTTTCTGGGTTAGTGTGGAGTAAAAAGAATACAAATGAGTCATGTCCATGCTCTTCTTCCTTCTCCCTTGCACTCTGAGTAATTCAACAAAGACAAGACCAGATTGTGTTGGAATCATTCAAGCACTTCCAAGTTGAAACCACAGCCCAGCCACGAGGAGGACATACAGCTCCTCTCCAGTCCTTTTCTCTTTGGGTTCTTTCTCAAAATCTTTACTAAGATCCATAAGCTTGTGGTGTTTACTTAGTTGGTGTCTTTCCCCTTAATGACATGTTCATTTCTTTTTAATTACTTTTAACATCCTTGAATGTTTTTTTCTTTTTGTTTTGTAAAAAGAAAATGATCACTTGTACAGGCTCCCTACTCTTGCTCATTTCCCCATTCCAACTTATAAATAAAGTATGGGCTGATTCTGGGAAAGGTGAGTGAGTGTAGAGAGGAAGGAAGAGCCTGGTGCCTCCTGGCCAAGGGCTCAGGGAGTTTCAGGTGTCTACCAGAATTTTCAGTGTCTCCCTGGGATAGTCTACACTGGTGGTTTCCAATCATAGACAACGTCTTCCCTCTAGGGGATATTTTTGTTATTACAACTGGAAGAGCATCTTTTGGTCTGGTTAATACCTGCAATAGGAAAAGACCCCTCCTCCCTGAATAGCGTTATCCAGTACACTATGCCTAGAGTGATTTAGGAGATACCAATAGGGCACTTGCTAAAAGACAGATCCAGAGAGAGCATCCCTGAAGCGGAGAAAGAATGGTTTGGAACTGCAGTAGGGGATGAAGGATATCTTCTTTCTGTTATCCATAATGAGACCTGAAATTTGTTTGATTGCTTATTTTGGCAGAGCCTGCTTAGAGGCCCTATCTGGTTGGGATATGGGTTCCAGTTGGATTAGATGGTCTTCAGAGTCCCAAGAGGACACTGTACACATGAAACTAACGTTTGGCTCCTCTCATTCTTGATAGCTTTTCACAATGGCTCCAATCCAGCAAGGTCCTTCTACCTCTTCTTGATCTCCATGCTCTCTGCAGATGGAGTGGAGCAGAAGAATGTGTGTGGTAGGAAAAAGAAGGAATGAAGCCACTCCTACTGCCTTTCCCTGTGAGTCTGTAGGTCTCAGACAGACCTAGCTATGAAGGATGGTAAAATTTTCTATCTGAAAGAACCCAATCCTGATTTAGGTTTCTAAGCTTGTTCATTTCCAGAAATGTCCATATGGCATATGATAGTGGCCAGGAAACATCATACACAAACTGAGAGGTCGGACTTTGCCATGGCTAATAGGCATTTTTTCTTTTGAATTTTAATTTTGTTATATTGAATTTAACAATCTAAATCAAAATTTGGAAAAAAAACAAGCATTTTTTCTGCTTGTTTTAATGACTGCACACATGCATTATTCCACTTAAATATCTCAAAATTCTCCTGCTTCCAGCAAGCTTTTTCTTCAGTTAATACTTAAAACCTACTGCACTTTATAAGGGAGGTCCAATTTATTATTTTCCAGTTTTTTCCTGTCAACTACTTTTAGGGCAAACTTTTCATCTCTTGATTATGGGCATCACACGTAGGTCCCAGTCTTTCTCACTTCCTCTGTTGTCCCTACCTGTGGCTTTGAAGGTGTGCTAGCAAGGGAACAGAAGGTTCACTTGTTTGTTAGGATTGTATGTAAGATGAGAACTGGCCATGGGATAACAGGAGGAGGTCCTCACAGTCAAAAGCGCATCATGTGTGATGTCACGAGTGCGATCTCCTTTGACAGCACAGGGACTACTGCATTTCCATCTGCACTGCCAAATGCCCAGTCTACTTGTAGATGTAATATGGACAGGAGAGAATTTGCAAAGGACAGATCTGATGATCTCAAAACTGCATTTGGACACTTATCCTCACAAGCTCTAAGTTTGCTCTTTGAAAGTATTTGTCATGATCAAGCAGTGTTGTTTGAGGGGCTCTGCTGTTTATGTCATTTTGTGCTAAGTAGGATGGAAGTTAAAAGCCATTAGTTTCTGTTTCCAGGGGACTGATAACTTAACCAGATAAGCTACATTAAGGATGTCCTCCAATAATACCAAGTCTCACATTCGCCACCTGTTCATACCAATCAAAACACTGGAAATTGCCAGCAGCAGTGTAACATTAGGCAATCTTCCACTGGGACTCCACAAGAGTTGGATGCATCAACAAGGATTTGTTTTATGTAAGACCCCAAGAAGCCAGCAATACATTATAGATTCTCATGGAAGAAGTTGAGGCTCTTATAGCTTGCAGCAACACAACTGCCTCCTGCCTAGCCATCCTTTCACAAAATGACGGCACCCACTTTTTGTTCTATCTAAACATTCTTTTCAAATAATACACATGCAGAAGAGGACATGTGTACAGGTGGATGAGGTGTCCCTACTATCTGTACCTATGTTCCTTATCAGGAGTCTCAGAAACTCTTCTAGGCTTGCCTCTTTTGTTTCATGCCACCCCTCTTCAAGATAAGCTGGTATCCACCACCAACAACAGAGACATAGTCTGTCCTGTTTTTGTAATTTGCATACATGAAAGCATGATGTGTTCTCTTTCTAGTTGGCTGTACAAACACCTTCCATATTGTTGCATACAGTTCTGGATCACTTTCCTCTTTTTTTTAAGACAGGTTTTCTCAGTATAGCCCTGGCTGTCCTGGAACTCACTCTGTAGAACAGGCTGACCTCAAACTCAGAAATCTGCCTGCCTCTGCCTCCTAAGTGCTGGGATTAAAGACATGTGCCACCACCATCTGGCCTCTGGATCATTTTTCTAATAGCTGTACTGTTCCTCAAATTTGTGAATAAGTTAAATTGTGAATAAGTACTGTGAATTATTCCTATTCTTTTATTAATGGACACACAGGGGTTTCCAGTATTTATGGAACTGGTGCTATTATGAATATCGTGGCACTTTTGGGGAAATATGTGTTGATACCTGTTTTTAGATGTAACCTATAAAACACACACAAATCACATGTATAATATATGTGACCCTTGAGTGTCCGCCCAGTGAGCCACAGGAAGCACAAACATTCAACTTTGGTGAGTAGATAGTCTTCCATAGTGGTTTTTACTAGCACCTATCTGTTTTTGTTATTGTTATTAGATTATTATTTATAGACACTGCTTTTTGCAACCATGATATCTACTGTCACTATTCATGCCTGGAGCAGTTAGGCTCTTTGCTATGAATGATGTATTATTATAATCCAGCTTTTAGAACAGGAGATAAAGAGGACTGAAATAAATTTTACCACCAGGATTAAAACTCCAGGGTTCTCAGTCCACAGTTTATAACTTGTTCAGAATTATTGAAAGTTTGTCTAGAGGAGTGGTAGGTCTTCAGGAAAAAGACACTGCTGTATAAAACAGGATTCCACTGTTGAAGCCTTATGAAAGCTTATGTTAAATAAAGCTAAGCACTGTTGAGAAGGTTTTTTTGTTTTTGAACCTCTGGGAAAGCAATGACATTTGTTTCTTAAGGTTGTATGACCTGTCACCATGGTGTTCTCACCATGCCTTCTCATCTTGAAGGGCTACTCTCTCTTGTAACAAGCTTTGAAAGTAGCCAGGTTGCTTATCCTAGAAATTGATATGGAGAGAAAAATTTGTTGGGCTGTCACATGGGTGATAAAGTCTTAGATTCCATCACCCAACCACACACCTTATCAAGGGCTCAGGTGTTTCTCTAGAAGAAGAGAAAAAGGAATCTTTATCTTAGTGATTTCTGAGGCTCTTCTTGGTACCAACAAACATCAGAGCCAAGGTAAACCCAGCAATTATCTAGTAAGGACTCCATCTTCCAAAGGGTGGCCGAAGATCTAACATTCATCCTTGACACTGGGGGTATCACTGACCCCCCAAGATGAAGAAGCAGTTACTATAGACTCCCCTTCTCATTTAGAAAGATGTTGGTAATGTCTGTGATAAGGATTCCCTATTTCAATTCTTGAATCCCATATTAATGATTAAACGACTTTTATCCAGTAAGCCCCAAATGGTTGTAGAGGGAGGGAAAGTCAAGGGTATTCAATTAGGTTTTGTCAGGTACCACACAGTTGTTCTGTTTGGCCATTTATGATCATAGATGTGTTTCTTCACTTGCAGGGTACCAGTCTTTCCCTCTTCCTTTGGGCATACAGTTATGTAGGTCGATCCATGTTAAAGGGTACCTAGTAGAGAGGGTGAAGGAGGCCGAAGGCAAGCTTGTGTCTAACTCACATAAAGAAGATTCACCTCTTTTGAATTCACAGAAAGGTTCTGGGTAGGCTAATAATGGTCTGTTTACTATTCAGTAAAATTTGCCAATGTAGCAAAAATGTTACAATACAATCAATGTTATCCTTACTATAATTGACACTAACACTATCTGTTTAGTCATTTAATTTTTTTTTATAAAATAATAATCCTATGTGAAATGAGTCCAATTAGAAGTTTCTGGGGAGTCTAAGGTGATGGGGAACAGTCCATTCTTAGAGGGACATGCAAAACCTTGAGGATGGAGGACTAGTGAGCAGCACCGGGTATCTCTCCATACTCACTGAGCACAGGTAATATCATCAAATGGTGCAATGAGCAACCAGTATGCTGTGATGACAAGTTGAGACCTATCTGACCAGCCTGGTTTTCATTCTTGCACCCAACTTGGCCAACTCATAGTTCAAAAGAGGTCACTGGTCTCACTAACAACATAGTTCTTTAGGAAGGTCTTTTGCACAAAACAAGTTTCATGTTTAAGAACCAAGAGTGTGTGTTCTTAGAACAGTGATACTTACATAAGGCATATGAGTAAACAGGCCTTTTTGCTTTGTCAAAAGTTTGTTGGTGATTGCTAAATTTGACTAGACACTTGAGGGCAGGCCATGGGAAGTTAAGATGAAATATTTTCCCCTGCCCTTAATTCATCTTCTTTGCTGACTTACGGGAAAGCTAGCATTCAATGGGCAGGGTAATTGGGTCAGTGCGTTCCCAGGTAGAGAACAGGTTTTCCTATCCTTGGAGAGGCATCATTGCAAAACCACTGGCATGAAATCCAGTCTGCCCAAGCTGCTGCACAAGAGACTATACAGAGTGTCCTATTCCTCATCTTGGTGAGCCTCTATAGTGGAGTCACAGTTAACAGGGTATGATTCACACTTCTATATCTAAGACTTTTAAGTACAGTTTGTTCAATGATAACAATGTTGTCATCCAGTGAAGTTAAAGATCTAAGAGAGCATCTATGGGAATAGATAGCCATGAAACTTGACCACATAGCCATGAAACTACCAAGCCGGACTACCAAAAAACATTTTAACCAACCTGCTAATTCATTTATCCATTAGTTTACTAGATAAAAGTTTATCATGTTCCATTCAGGCAAAGTTGGGGTGAGACAGGAATAAGACATGGAGGTCAGAGTTCTGTCATGAGGAGTGACAGGAATCAGTGTGTGATTTGGGTCTTAGAGGATGTGGAGAACACATTGAAGACCCTGCTCAGTGTGAAGGACCTCTTGAGAGCTGAGCTGAGTCGGATATGCCCATTAGGCACCAGTGACATGAGGAAAGCATTAGAATAAAGAGCACATGACCATGATTATCTTCATTATCTTCATGATGGGGAGCATAGCTTCAAGCAGGCATGGTAGCTGAAAGTTCTACATCTACATCTGAAGGCAGCACGGAGAGCCACTGAACTTGGAAGAAGTTGTTTTGAAACCTCAAAGCTTCCCTCCCTCGTGACACATTTGGTCTAACAAGGTCACACCTCTTAATCCTTACAATAAATAAATACATAAATAAATATTTAAAAGGATTGTTACTGAGGAATGACAGCAAAGGTTTTTCTTTGTCTTCCACAGACATATATGTACACATAAACACATGAACGCATACACAAACATACATGCATACAAAAAGAAGA
This sequence comes from Mastomys coucha, assembly GCF_008632895.1. NCBI lineage: Eukaryota > Metazoa > Chordata > Mammalia > Rodentia > Muridae > Mastomys > Mastomys coucha. The sequence goes on from NW_022196891.1 coordinate 3,228,082, forward strand.
GGAACTAAAAAGGCCAAGCCATGTTGTTGGGCAGTCTATGAGAAGACTCAGGACCACATAACAACGCTCTATGGTGATCACGGAGCCAATGAGGGGCATTCTTATGCTGACAGCCATGGTCATTTTTATTCCACAAGTTGAGAATGAACATGTAACTAATAGGCTTCCCGTGCTCAGTGGTAGAGTATTTTGTCTAACATAAGCAAGACTCCAGGGTTCAATACCTAGCACTATAAAGCTACACAACACCACACAAAGCAGACCGTACTAAAATCACCAATCACATGAAGCCAGAGACACAAACTTTTCAAAGAACCACAATTTTAGGTGTCACAATATTTGTCCATGAAGCTGCAGAAGGGATTTCTAGGCAGCACCCTGGGAAAAGAGACTCAAACAGACAAGCAAACAAACAAACAAACCCCATCAGATCAAATGCCTATTTTTCGGAGTCAGATAATTTATAATTCCAAGTTTGCATAGCAGCTGTTTAGCAATGGCTGTAATTGTAGGGACACTACTGGAATGAGTTCAGGGCCTTGAGCTGTTCTAAATAGAAAGTCACTATGGCCATTTCAAGATGGTTCCAACTGTGTGATTCATCAAGTATTTGGAATGTCCAGAAAATGAAAAGAACTTATGATATTCTTAGGAACCAACTGTAAATTTATGTAAAAGTTCATTGTTGAAGATAAATTATGTATTTCCTCCCAGAGTGGTCATAAGAAAGACACCCAAGGGCCTAGCCTGGCTCTGCTGTGGGTACCATTATGATGAGCAAGTATTGACAGAGAGATGGGAAAGATGTATTATGGGGTGGAGAGATGGGAGAAAAAAATGAAGCTGAGAACTTGGTGCACTGTATCTGGACATGTGATGGCAGTGAGGAACAGGTGGGTCTGAGGAGACTGCATGACCACCTGAGGTCATCATGGTGATGTCCAGGCCCAGGCTGCCACCACCAGCAAAGTAACAGCCAGGGTCATTGCTGATGTCTGTGTCCCACATTGCTACTGAAGGCCATGGGATGTCAGTGGTCTTGGCTGCCACCTGAGACCATGTGGATGTCTGAGGGCCATGCTGACCTCAAGGGACATACTGATCTGAGTGTCCTGCACTGCTATTCTAGGGCATCTGGACCCATGCTGCCTTGGGGGTCATGCCTGTGTCCATGTTTCTATTGCAACCAGGGTCTGTGTTGATGTCTGAGGCCTGTGTTATGACCAAAGGCCATGTGGATGTCCTTGGGCTTACATTTGAGATCATGCTGATGTCTGAGCACTGTGCTGAGATGGCCTGTTCCTCAGCTATGGCTGGATAGCTGGTCCTGCTTCACCCTCGGGAAACATGGGAGATCTAGCTTTGGTGGCTGGGGCATAGAAGAGCTGGTCCTGATCCTCATCTACAGTGGGTAGTATGGGCACAAGAGAGATGTCCCCTTAATCTCCTATCAATGGCTGGTAGGTGAGCTGACCCTCAAGGAATGAGGTCAGTAGAGCTGGCTCCTTCCCTCATGGCTGTGGTACTCAAGAGAATAAGCTCCATACCTCACCTGGCATCACAATAGAGCTGGCCCCGGTGGCTTGGGTCTTGGATCTACAAGAGATCTGGCAAGCTGACCAACCCTGTTCCCACCCAGTCTCAGATCCGGGGCTCTGAGTTGGTCCACTCCAGCATCTGCTCCATCTGTGAACTGTTGGAGATCTAAAGCTGCAGGATTTCCATGACACAGGACACCAACAGGATATCTGAGAGAGTCCAGGTAAGAATCCAATATTGATAGGGTAGCAGAAGCTAGAGGCTTCAAACCAGACCAATGACTCATTGCCATGAACATTTGTCAGTAAAGCTATTTGCACACACTGTGGCACACAGTAGCTGAGTTTTTTTGTTTTTTAAATATTTATATTTGGTCTTGTTTTTTTTTTTTCTGCTGACACATACAAGTTCTTTCTTTCTTTCTTTCTTTCTTTCTTTCTTTCTTTCTTTCTTTCTTTCTTTCTTTCTTTCTTTTTCTTCCTTCCTTTCTCTCTCACTTTCTTTCTTTCTTTAATTAGATACTTTATTTACTTTTCAAATGTTATCCCCTTTCCTGGTTTTCCCGCCAAAAATCTCCTATCCCATCCCCTCTCCCCCTGCTCCCCAACCCACCCACTCCTGCTTCCCTGACCAGGCATTCCTCTACAATAGGGCATAGAGACTTCTCAGGACCAAGGGCTTATCCTCCCATTGATGTCCAACTAGGCTATCCTCTGCTACATATGCAGTTGGAGCCATGGGTCCCTCCATGTGTACTCTTTGGTTGGTGGTTTAGTCCCTGGGAGCTCTGGGGATACTGGGTGATTGATACTGTTGTTCCTCCTAAGGGCTGCAAACCCTTCAGCTCTCTGGGCCCTTTCTCTAGCTCCTCCATTGGGGACCCTGTGCTCAGTCCAACGATTAGCTGAAAGCATCTACTTCTGTATTTGTCAAGCTCTGGGAAAGCCTCTCAGGAGACAGTTATATTAGGCTTCTGTCAGCAAGCACTTGTTGGCATCACAATAGTGTCTGGGTTTGGTGACTGTATATGGGATTGATCCCCAAGTGGGGCCGTCTCTGGATGGTCTTTGCTTCAGTCTCTGCTCCACACTTTGTCTCTGTATCTCCTCCCATGGGTATTTTGTTCCCCCCTCTAAGAAGGACCGAAGTATCCATTTTGGTCTTCCTTTTTCTTGAGCTTTCATGTAGCCTGTGAATTGTATCTTGGATATTTCAAGCTTTGGGGCTAATATCCATGAGTGCATTCCATGTGCATTCTTTTGTGATTGGGTTACCTCACTCAGGATGATATTTTCTAGTTCCATCCATTTGTCTAAGAATTTCATGAATTGTTTTTATTTGAGAATTTCACACAGGGATATAATGTATTCTGATTACATCACTGTCACTCCTTACCATTCCTACCAACCACACCTCTTCATCCTTACCTGTCACTTTAGCAGGCTCATGACTTCATTTCGTTTTGTGACCCATCTGGTTTAACTAGGGCTATCTGTGAACCCTGAACTGGACTTATCCATGGACCTTTTAAATAGTCCCTTCTTGTGCTGTAATGGCTTCTGTTGTTTGGTCCAATGTAAGTTCTTTGTTGTGAGCTGTCATCTCACCCGGACACACAAGAAAGGGTTGTTTTCATATGTTTGTTGAAACACTAGGGATCAATAAGGGAAGGGCCTAGCATAGGGTTGAGGACCATTAATTATTCACTCCAGGAAGACTGAGCCATAGATGCCCAGAACTCATGAAATAGGCAGGGAGCCTGCCACCCTAGGCTGCAGTCAGTCCTGTTCTGAATGCCTCTGGTTTGCAGCCTTTCCAAGTCCCGGGACTTGGAGTTCATGTCTTAGTCAAGGTTTGCCGTTTGAGAAACCGCAGAGCTTGTGAAATTGTCTCTGTGGCTTGTTTTCTCCACACAGAGCCAACCTCCTAAGGTTTGTTACAGCCCAGGGGCAATGTGTATGAAGACTAATGGTCATCTGCCAGCTGTTCACCTCATGTTCCACTAGATGGCGACATTCATCATGTTATGGATGGGCTGCCCAATGTCTCAAATAGTTGTAATCAATCCTTTGAAGATATGTCAGCTCTAGAAGTGCCTTCGACCTTTTCTGCCTGCATCACTGAAGACATTCTTTTTCAAGTGAAAAACACAGGGTGCATCTCTTTCTCTTAAATGATAACATGTCTTAAAGTTTCGTATTAGGCACCTGACACTCCATCTATTGTTTTTATCACGATGTGAGTGCTTACGTGAGCTCCATCGGCAAACGTTGCAAAGTGTACGATAGTAGAGAGCTGTTGACTATAGGCACAAAGCTGGTCAGTGAACCCATCGATCCAATCCATTTTTCCTAACTGACTTTTCATGCCTGTGGATAACCAGTCTATTATTTTCCTTCTTACCTTCAACTTCTGTCAAAAACCATCCAAGATTCCATGATATTGATAATGATGATATTACTTTTTAATTTATGCATGAAAATTGAATGTACTTTTGAGGCACTGTGTAATATTTTGAAGCACATACGTGGATGCCTTAAATTGGACTATTTTAGACAGTGCGAATGATAGACTCCCTCTCACTGTATATGTCTTTCTGGGCTGGTTTAGGGCACTTTCCATGTTCTGCCATTTCATCTGTGATATTGGTATTGTACAATTTATTTCTTTTAAAATGCTTAGAGGATCTTAAGTTTATTATTATTATTATTATTATTATTATTATTATTATTATCATCTCTTTAGTTTTTTTTTTCTTCAAGGCAATTTGGTCTGTAGACCAGACTGATCTAATAGAGATCTGTCTGCCTCGGTCTCCTAAGTGCTGGGATTAAAGAATTTCCCCTCAACGTTCTTTGAGAAATCAATACAATGTATTTTGATCATATTCACCCCTCACTCCTCCCTCATCTTCTAGATCCACCCCAACATGTCCTCTTAAAAACAACAAACAACATCCCCAAACCTCCAAAACATTGAGTCCGGTTTTTACTTTCCATATACTCTTATGTATGGAGGCATCCACTGGAGCATGTGGGTGATTTAAAAAGGATGTGGGTGAGTGTCATATCCTTAAATAAAACCATCTTTCCCTCATGGCTAAGAGGTATTCAGTTTGGGGTGGGACTTAGTGATCACCTCTCTCTCCTCCATGCTTGGATTTTTGTCTGACTTGATCTTGTGCACGCTGTCACAGTCCCTGTGTGTTCTTTCGTGTTACTACCATATTGTGTTGAGAGAATACTCTTTCTTTCTAGTTGTTCACATCCTGGCCCTTATAGTCTTTCTGCTCCCTGCACAATGACCCCTAAGTCTTGGGAGTAGGGTCTGTGATACAGATGTCACAGTTAGGGCTGAAGATTCTGCGGTCTCTTATTCTCTGCATCTTGGTCAGTGGTGGCTCTGTGTTAATCATGATCTACTGAGGAAGTAAAAGGCTTCACCAATGAATAGTGAGAGATGTATAATCTGGGCATAGCACTAAGTCGTTAGAAGTTGACTTTTAACTATTTTCATTTAGCAGAACAAAAGAAGTAATATGTTCTCCCTTAGGACCTATAATCTAGTCAGCCACAGATTCTTGGCCCTGACCACAGTATTGGCCATGGATTCTACTTGGTAGAGGGGCTTTAGCTCACTTTAGAAAGTAGTTGACTACTTCCACTAAATATATATTTTTTATTGTATGGATTGTATTTATTGTATTGCACCTCTTTTGCCCTACCAGCGTTTAAGTTGTCCCCACATCTTGCAGTAAACACTGGCGTCGTGACATCTTTTCAATTATTTTGGATCTCTACACAGCAGTGGGATTGCATATTGCAGTTCTGATTTTATTTCTTAAGATGCCTTTAATGGTTTCCATGCGGCAAAACCATCTTACATTCTCACCAGTCATGCACATGGCTTCCAATTTTTCTACTTCATTGCAACTATGCCACCAGGTTTGCAACTATCTCTCATTGTGGCTCTGACCAGCATTTCCACGGTGATTAGTGATGTTAAACACTTTTTATCTGTTGGCATCTGCATGTCTTCTTTGGAGAAATCTCTAGTCAAGTCATTAATACATTAAATTCAGGTTATTACTATTGAGTCTCAGGAGTGTCTTCCACACTTGGGTGAGCAAACTACTGGGACTTTTTGTGATGATCCAACTCCCAGGTTTCCATCACTGGCTCCTTGCTGACCACTCTCTAGCATTTATCTTCCAAGGGTCCTCATGGAGCTCCAACTCTGCTTAGCATCTCTGTGGACTCCTGCGGATGACGGGAACCCACATTGAATTCACAGTCTCTCACACATGCTTGCTCCCCTCCTTACTTCCCTTACTTCCCTTTATCTGAATAGAGCAACATCATCTACCTGGATGAGCACTCTGTACCCATTACTTTCTACAATAGATTTTACTCTCAAGATGTACAAGCGTATTTTCTCACATTAGTCTTCTTCTCTCTGCATGTATGTATGCCTGTGTGCATTGATGATGGGGTCAGAGGTATCTCCCTCCCTCCCTCCCTCCCTCTCTCCCTCTCTCTCTCCCCTCTCTCTGTTTTTGAGATGTGTTCTTTTGCTGAACCCACTGCTCACCGATTGTCTAGCATGCCTGGCTAGGGAGGTATCCGCCTGTCTTTGACTCACTCAAGCCAGTGCAGCCACACCTGTATGTATGTGGGTGCTAGGTATTCAAACTCGAGTACATGACCCCACTGAGCTGTTACATCCTTGTTTGATAGGTTTCTGCCCACACTGCAGGCAAACAATCTTCCTGCTTCATTCTACAAAGCCATCATTGAGAGACATGCCTTTGACAGCCTTTAAAAGAGGGGCCTCTACACTCCTTCTCTGGAACAAGCAAAGACTCGATGCTTCTACATGAACAGACATCATCAGAGGAAAGAACTACACAAATGAGTCCAAACCTTGACATTCTGTTATTGGTGTGGATTTTCTTGGGCCCAATGTTTATCTTTCAAACACTTAATTCTAAGGGCTAAAATGAATTGAAAATTGAGAATTGAAAATAAAAATTAAAGGAAAGAATGATAGAACAAAAGGACAACTTCTCTTTTTTTAGCAGTGGGAGTGACTACTGGTTTTCTTTGATAAAATTAATCTTCAATATAGAGATGAATACAATTAATGTATGTTGTCTTTCAGATATCATTTAACTTAGTGCTTACTTAAGTCGCAGAAAAAAGCTTAGAATTAAATCTGGATCATGTTTAGCACTTTTACTTAACTGAGAAACTAAGTTTCAAACTTATGTTTCTGAACCATAAAACACACGTGCTTATTGCATAATATTTACTCATATAAGACATTCATTATGGGCTGACATTTTCCCACACCCACATTTCTATGCTGTAATCTTACCTTTAAGGACTTTAGAATAGGATGGTTTTTGGAGACATGGTCTTTAAAGAGGTAATGTTAAGTGAGGGCATTTGGTGACCACATCCTACCTGATCTATGTCCTTCTAAGAAGAATGCAGGATGCAGGTGTATAAAAAGGTAGACTGTAAGGAGAAGTCACCTGCATACCAAGAATATGTCTCAGGGGAATAACTACTAAGCATTCTTTGATCTCGGACTTCTAGCCTCTAAAACACCCACAAGTGACTTTTAGCCTCCACAAGTGTGGGGGATAACTGTTATTTAAGTCATATAGTCTGTGTGCTTATTACTGACCCTAAGAAAGCTAACACACTAACATGGCACTCAAAAAGTAGCTAGAAAGCTTGGATTTTAAAATACATTTAAACCCATGAATTCTCTCCAGGAAAAAAAAATAAAAGCAAACCTACTATAATTAACACAGAAGCAAGGTGTGTAATAATATTCTATAACAGTATTACCGAGGTTTTAATTATTATTGGTTGAATTACACTAGCTCATCTTTGAAAAGTCATTAGTTTTTTTAAGTGTAATTTTACTTCCTTATCTGAATTCTGTGGTCACTCTTGTGGTCACTTGAACAGATTCTTGTTTTTCCTCCTTCCATTCTCCCTACATTACAGTACATATATGTATACCTATACAGGGATATATATCATATGCATACTTGTATCCATCTGTGAGGAAATATATAAAGATGTACTCATGAATACATATTCATGCATTTTTTTTAAATTGAGACAAAATAACTTTTATGTAACAGTTGAATTAAACAATAATATAGTTGTGGGAAAGATCCATATTAAAACTGATGTTTTAATGTTGCCTGAAAAGTAGACATTAGGATGCCAGAGAACTAATCATTTCCATGTTTTAAAAATATATATTCCTGATATAATCAATAGAGTCATTAGGAGAAGCTGAAAGCTAACCAGTCAAGAAATCTAATTGTTAGTCTGTGGAACATCAGTAGAAGGGATAGCTGAATACTTATCTTAAAGTCATAACAAAATAATCTTATTTTAAAAGTCTGATGTTGACTCTTGTCCCCGGTTTGGCTCCATCATGTCTTTGCACATTCCCCTGTAGAAACATCAACTTCTTGGTTGCCTGTGACTTGGTCTGTATGTCCAGTTAAGTGGCCCTCGGAGGGTCAGTCCCATGTGTGAGATGATGAGTGTGTTCACTTCTGCTGAGAAGGCCATGGGCGACTCTCCATAGCATTGCCTTCTCACTCCAGTCCTCCATGTTGAAGAGCCTGACTCTCAGTGCAGTGAGCTTTGCCTCTTTTGTCTACTGGCCATGTTGTACAACCCTTCCGATTTGGAAACAAGGCTAGTTGGATTAAAGTAAATTAGTAAAATTATAGTAAACAACATAACCCCCTGGAGATCTGGGAGAGTGGATGTTAAAGAGAACTCGTCTACTTCAGTTGTGCCTGGGACAGGCCTAAAAACCTGATCACAGAACTGAGGCGTACACTTCAAAGGGAGTCAGCCTCCTGAAGTAGTCAGTCACTGACATTTCCTAACTCAGATGTGTTCCAGATTGATCTCTGCTATAATCTGTGGAGAGATCTGCGTGCTTTCTTTATTCATGCAAAAAGATGCCCTAAGAAATATTTCGTTATTAGCTAAAACTGAGATTGAACATTATTTCCTGGCCTTCACAGTGT
>NW_022196891.1:3237649-3242901 GCF_008632895.1 Mastomys coucha
TGCCATCACCTTTGTAGTCCTGGGCTGAGAGTGAAAGCATACTGAAGAGCCCGGAGCTGGAGTTCTGCGTAACGTGTGTGTGTGCATGAATGTATTTTTATGTCTCCTCCCCACACCACTGCTTCCTGTGAGGCTAGAAGCCTTGAGCTTTCTGTTGTGTGCAGCATCTCCAGTGCCCACATCAGTGTCTGACAACAAATTAAGTGCTCAGTAGGTGTTTATTGAATAGACAAATTCCCCACTGAACCAATGATTGGACCACAGGGAGACTAGTTAATGGTTGGCTTCTATCTTTGTCTTGTGTGTTCCTTGATGGGCTGGGAACAATGTCCTCCACAGGAGGCATCAACTGAGAATTGGTTAAACGTGCACTTTTATATAAAACTGAAGATATTGTCAGAAAAGAGGGAGAAGAAGGCAAACAAGGTGTTGGTTACATTTAATTCGATTCATTTAGGTCAGCAAATACTAAGTGAATCTCTATTTTGTGTCAGGACATGATTACAACCCAGAATACAATACAGACCAGCTACTTTCCCTCACAGCTAATATCTTTTCATTTTTATGAGTTGTTAGCATTCTTTTAAATTCATCTTTTCTAAGAGTCTGATCTGTCTGTCTCTATGGTACTCAATGTATCATTATCCCCATTTGGAGTTCTTGTCAACTTCCAGGATGATTTTCACATAGAGAGTTGTTCTTAGGAGAGGATGCTAGCCTTCTTTTTTAAAAGGTTGTATGCATTTGAATGTGTTTGTGTACTTGCATATGCACTTGCATGTGAGTGTACAATACTTTTATGTGCATGTATGTGCACATAGGTGCATGTTTATGGTGAACAGAGGTCTGTGTCAATGTCCTTCTCAATAACTCTTTGCCTTAGTGTTTGAGACAGTCTCTCGTTGAACATGCAATGAACTGATTGAGCTATACTAGTCAGCTAAGAAGTCCCAGAACTCCTCCTGTTTCTACTTCCCCATCACTTGGGTATACAGGTATGCACTACTGTTCCTGGCTCTTTACAGGGTGTTTGGGATCTCAGCCTAGGTTCTCATGTTTGTGTGTCAACCATTTACTGCCTGAGCCACTTCTCCAGCCCAGTGTACTGTTTTTCAGTGGACGTCACAGTTAATTTATTATTTTTCTGAAAAGAAAGTTTGACCAGTAGAAACAACTCTATGTCAGGAGAAGTCTCAATTTAGGTTTTTTTTCTATCAACTTGTTGCAAACCAGGGTTATGTGGGAAGAGGGGACTTCAGTTGAGGACATTGCTCTGTTCAATTAGACCACAGGCAAGTCAGTGGGACATTTTTTCTGATTAAAGACTAATGTATGAGGGTCCACTACTCGGTGGTCTCTGTCACTCGTGGACAAATGGTCCTGGAAAAGAAAGCTGACTGAGGAAGGCAGCAGGAGCAAAGCAGTAAGCAACATTCCTCTGTGCTCCTTGCTTCAGTTCCTGCTTCCGAGTTCCTGTTTTGAGTTACCGTCCTGACTTCTCTCAGTGATGGATTGGTACTTGGAAGTATGTGATAAAATAAACCCTTCCCTCCCCAAGCTGATTTTGGTTACCCGTGTGCTATTACATCAATGGAAAATAAACCAACATAGGTTATGTCTGCTGGGATCCTTGCTATACAACATGTGAGGTTTTAGCTCATTACTGCACTTACAGAGTCTCCCAACCTCACTAGGTAGGGGCTAGGACCCAGTAGTAGGTTTTGTCTCTTGGATGATTTCTATATGTTCTTCACCTCCTCCTTAATTCCATGCTTGCTATCCCTTTCAGCCAATTGACCAACTGATTTCTTTCCTGTCTTTGTTTCTAGCCCCATTTTATGCCTTGTCACAGTTACACAATGACGACAGACAAGTCTCTTTTTAGGTTAGGAATGAGGATTGATGGTTGGAACCCTGAGCTGAGCTGGGGCTTCTGTAGTAGCCTTGCTCTGTTTGCTTTGCTGGCACAAGATTCGGAAAGTCCCCTCTGCTTCAGGGTCCCTTGAGCATTTGGTTAAAATGCAAATTTCAGATGCACTTCTGCAAAGAAAGAATGTAACAAAACAAAACAAGAGGAGGTTACAGAATGTCTTAAAGAAAAATACCAGGAACGGATTCTAGGAGGCATTGCCTGTCTTTGCTGAGAGTTTCTGCTTCTAAGTCTGAGTCTAGTCAAACTGAGAAGCTTGAGGCTGAAGAGATGGCTCAGCAGTTAAGAGCATTTGTTGCTCTTGCAGAGGGACCTGAGTTCAGTTCTCAGCCACATGGTGGCTCACCACTGTCTGTAGTTCAAGTTCTAGGGGGAAATCCAATGCTTCCTTTGACTTCTGTAGGCTCACACACATACACATAAAATAAGATAATAAATACTTTAAAAAATCTGCAACAGTACCAAGTGAGTGATTTGATGTTGGAAAAAAAAAATGCATATTGCAAAGTCCCATGCATGTTTGAAGCAAACACCACAGGCGATTCTGAAATAGTTTCCAAGGATTCCAGATTAAGGAGTTCATGACCCATGGAGAAGCTGCATCTTCGTAGACCCTTTGCTGGCACTCCCATGGATCTCTGCTTTTAGCACTACACACCATGACCAATAAGAGAGATCCTTTAAGAGCTTGGGACAGAAAGGCACACAAAGTCCTTGGCCCTCAGCTTTGCTTTCAAGTGCGAAGCTCCTGTTGATCTCTGGAGACTGATGCATGTAAACACAGCCCTGCTCACAGAACCTCCTTCTGCAGGTGAGACCCCTTCTCCTGAGAAGGGCGTGACCTCAGGTTCAGTGTAGGTTCTGAGTGATCTAATGCCTTAATTGTGGAGCACGCTCAGTACCAGAGTTTCCAGGATGGAACAATAGTGGCAGAAATCATGCTCCCACCTCGCCCTGGAGGAGGATAAGGAGTTTTACATCAAGGCAAGGGCGGGGTGACAGCTATTTCTGGGAGAGGAAGGCTGGAACGGTGAAAAGGTAAAGTGTGTTGGGTAGCATAGGAGAGACCTATATAGTGAAAATGAACACACGGGGGAGAGTAAGAGTGTGCGATGGCTCTGCAGAACCATACCCAGAAACAGTTTTTCACAATGGCCAGATAAGCGTTTATGAAAGGATATGCTAAGGGAGTCTGGGAAACAGACCGAAACAGGTAGCCTCAGTTGGAGAAATGTTGATGGGAGGATGTAGTCCAGAGTAAAGCCACAAAGGCTTCACCCAGGAGAGTGGTGGGAGGGTCTAACAACGGAGGAAAGAACACAGAAATCAGGCGGACAAAAGCCAAAATGCTTGATGTTCAGTGGAAGAATGAACGGGCCAACAGGACGAAAACTGAATGGCGCCGTTCAGATTTTCCAACCAAGTGGATGAGCAGTTGATCAACTGCATGGATCGAAGTCCAGTTTGGGGAACTCAACCTGAATTTGGTTTTGATTGGGCAGAATTTGACTTACTGACAGTTGTCTGCTGTTCCAGATTCCATTACTTCAATATAAATTTATATATTGACATAGTCTTTCATTAGAGAAAAGGACTCGTAAAGTTTTATCATATGGCCTTGTGGAGTGGTGTGTGTGTGTGTGTGTGTGTTTGTGTGTTTGTGTGTATGTGTTCATGTGTGTGCATATGCCTTGGGTAGGAGCAGTTCAAATCTGTGGAAACAGAAGTATACAATTCAATATATAATACCTAAAATGTCTATGTATTTTGGTGCAGAGTAGGTTCTGTTTTTACTTATTTTACTTGAATTAAATGATTTGGCTATTAGTCATCTAACATCATTCTTTTATTCAGGAACTCCCTTCCACCTAACATTAAAAACCAGATTCTTACATGTCCCAAGGAACTCGTCCTGATTACGACAGTGTTAGAATATTGAGGATGAAAATCAAAAGTATATCAGAACAAAACCCCACAGAGTCACGGCACTCAGACACTCTCTCTCCTCTGTTACTCTCTTAGAAACAGATTCTCTGCTGCCTCAGTTACTCTCTTAGAAACAGATTCTCTGCTGCCTCTGTTACTCCCTTAGATTCCCTGCTGCCTTCAGGATATTTTACTTTTAAAGACTGGTCTTTAATGCTTGTCATCAAATCTTATCAGTTAAAATAATCATTCTGTAGGCACTTATCAACTCCTCCAGGTTATGTGACACAGGCATTAGCAGATTTTGGCCTTCCTTCAAGGATGTATAGTTGATGAGCATGTAATTAAGTAAATTATGTAAAAATGGCAACAATTAGAACAGTGAATTTTATTTTTTTGATGTTGATTTAAATTTAATTGACAAATGATATTTTTTTAACAAAAAACAATTTTACTATAGTCTTCTTAACAGCTTCCTGTGTAGATGCTGATGGGTTTTTGTTGTTGTTTAATATTTATTTTTATTTATTTATTTTTAAGTTTTATTGCATTATAATGAGAAAAGCTGCATGATTTCAATTTATCTGAATTTGTTAACATTTAAAAGCATATTTTAAGTAAAGAGAATTAAATCACATTATTGTTTTCCTTTTGTACCCCAGCTCCTCCCAGAAACCCCCCTTCAATACCTACAATATCTTTTTTTGTCATATTTTTAAAATTTATAAAATATCATAAAAATAAAAATGAGTATTATAAAAGTTGTTTGATATAAAACAACAATTAATTTAACAGTCTTATGTAGATGCTTGTCTACAACAATACTGAAAATATATACGTTTTTCTCAATATAAATTTTAAATAACCTCAAATGTATTAATTGTATATTTCAAAATAATACATCACTGTTAATATTTTCTTAATGAACATAAATGTATAAGGTGCTTTTGTTTGTTTGTTTGTTTTATATTTAGTAGAGCTTAAAATCTTGGCTCTTACTGTGGTAACTTGATACAAGAGTTACAAACATCAAGCAAAGCATTCAGTCTTACTCTGTTGTTCTCTTACAAAACCCCTTCCGATTTAATTGCCTACATTTCTTTTGGGTATATAAATACTTTTAAAATATGTAAGTTGTCCTGAAAACCATAGTATAGTGTAAAAACATGAAATAAAAAATACTACATATAGAGAGGCTGAGATAGGAGAAGCAAGATTTCAAGACCTTTATGTTGTACACAGCAAGACACTGTCACAAACAAGCTGAAAGTGTGTATAGATTGTATAATATTGGACCTATGTCTCCAACTACTAAATTAGAGGGACCTTTGGATGACAGTCAACAAATTTCTAATTCCTCATATTTTTGGATTTCAATCAATTAGGATATGTTGGT
>NW_022196891.1:3243764-3320127 GCF_008632895.1 Mastomys coucha
CCATTTTTAGATTCTGGATGGTTTTGCTCATTTCCTTCAACTGTTTGATTGTGTTTTCCTGTAGTTCTCTAAGGGATTTTTGTGTTTTCTCTTAAAGGGCTTCTAGCTGTTTACCTGTGTTCTCTTGTATTTCTTTGAGGGTGCTATTTATGTCTTTCTTAAAGTCCTGTATCATCATCATGAGAAGTGATTTTAGATCTGAATCTTGCTTTTCTGGTGTGATGGTGGATCCAGGACTTGCAATGGTGAGAGTATTGGGTTCTGATGATGACAAGTAACCTTGGTTTGTGTTGCTTATATTCTTATGCTTGCCCCACATCATCTGTTTATTTGTACTGCTACCTGCCCTTGCCAAGTCTTACTAGAGCCTGTCCTTCCTGTGATCCTGATTGTGTCAGAACTCTTCAGAGTCAAGCTGTCTCTGTGATTCTGTGATTCTGTGATCCTGTGACCCTGGGCTTGTTAGAGCACCTGGGAGTGGAGCTTCCTCTGGGTGTTTTGGGAATGACTGCAGAGTTTGTGCCCAAGGTCTGCTCAGGGCACCGGCTAGCCCACACAGACTGGAAGCAACCTGAGCCACTGGTCTGGCAGAGTTCCTGTGTGCCTGGGTCCTGCTGGTCCCAGTTACTCCCGGTGTTGGGACAGATGTTGTGTCCTCCTCACCTCTGATCCTTGGTGTGTTAGAGTGCCTGGGAGTGGAGCTGCCTCTGGGTATTGTGGGACCAGAACAGTGAATTTTAAATGAGAGGAATGAGCTTTACAGGGACTCAGTGTTGGGAAAGCTTTATGGAGGTGGTAGATCTGCAGTATGGTAAGTCAGATTCCTAGTTCATAAATATTTACTAACCAAATACTAATTCATTGGTATGGTCATTGTATTGTATTTTTCACCAAGACACAGAGTTTACATTTAGATGTGCTATACAATTCAATGAGTGCCATTTCCTTAAACTCCCAATATCCCCCAAACACTATGGACCTAAACTTTCCTTTATAACATTGTGGCCCCAGGAGCTTGGCCTAACTGCTTATTCAAATGTGCATGGAATTTCTAGGGGTACAATTGTACTTTGCCAAAGCCCAGATAGTCTACTGTAGAGCTCCTTTAGCCTTTCTGATTAAGAGAAGTTTATGACTGTCCATCAAGGCTGTGAGTTTTCAAAGGTCAGTTCGACTGTTGGGTTGTTTAATTTTCCCTCTCTATAGTTCCTGGGATCTTTGACCTGAATTGATGAATAGTTTCTCAAATTCTAGACAACTTATGGGCTATCAACAAAAATATAGGGCAAGTCTACAATTTTCTCTTGTAAAAGCATGGACCACAACATGGGCTTCATGATGAAATTCAAGAAATTTATTAAATGTCATTCACTGATAGACATAATCCATGAGACTTCACAGAACAGGTAAACTGCATGTTTGAACCATGCATTCTCAAATTTAGTGACTTTGAACACATTGCTTAACATCTTTAGTTTCTATTCTCTAAAGGGCAAATCTGGGATAATATTCTTGGTCTTCTGTTAAGCGTTAAGTAGGTCAACTCATACAATATGTAGTTTGGTGCCTGACTTAGTGAACTTTGAATAAATGCTTGCTTCTTCCTCCCCCACTGTTCTAAGTTGCATACTGTCTCACAACTATTTCAGGATATACATGACTTGCAACAAATACCAAGACTTATTATTTAAGTGAAGCAATCATATCTATTTTGATTTGATTCATGGGAAAGGTTGTTATATAGTTATAGTGTGTAAAATTTTGCCCAATTGTGGTACTCAGACCATTGAGGGAGCACAGCTTGACAAAGCTCCTGTCATTATGATAAAATGGTGACTGTTGTGCTGCACCATGCACCAACCATGCATGTAAAACTCTTCCTAGTGGTTTAAAGGATATTTCTGAAATCTTGGCAATAGTAATACTATAATCAACACATTCATCAGCTGGTTCTCAAGGCCCTTGGGACTGAAGCTCATACATCTGTCTATTCCATATGTCCTATTGGGAAAGGCTGGGGACATTCTATTAGCAATGGAATGCTAAACTGATATAGGACACAGTATACATTTCAACTCAAAAGGCTCAGGACTGCTCACCTCCAGCTTTCTACTTATAAGTGTGTCAACATCCTGCCATCCTCCAACACATGACTTAAAATACTTGAGTGTTTTCATACAGCCATACATCAGCGACTTTCCATTAAGGTCATGGGTTTTCAGAGAAGGTCACCAATATTATAGGAGATTTCTTTTTATCTGTAGCATCTCAGATCAACTACTTGGCATTTCAAATCTGGATATTGGGGCTTTGGCAAACATCGGGAGAATGCTGCCTAGGGGCGCAATCATATGCTGTTCTGGAATGCTGACTAGGAGGCGCTGCTATCACATGCTGTTCTGGGATGCTGCCTAAGGGGCGCTATCACACACTGTTCCGGTGTCCACAGGAGTGGTGGGGTGTTGCAGGTAAAGAATAAACTTCAGCAGCTTTGCTCCGACTCAATGATTCTGTCTTTCATCCACCCTGTACTCGTCCTTAAGAGCAGGGTTGCTAAAGATGAAAGAGATTATCTCCATGGTAGATGCAAATGATTCTTGGAATTCAGTTGTAAAGTTTGCTGAAGAGCTGCTGCCTTTAGGGGTAAATTTCACAAACAATTCCTGCAAATTCTGTCTACTGAATGTCCAAAATGAAAAAAGGGGAGGACAGCGGCAGGGGCAGGAATAGGAGACCCTGTCACTGTTCTTATTTGTAGAATAGTATCCAGCTGTTCTAAACCCTTCTAAGCTTGCAAAAACTGATCTTGGGTGTGACAGATTCTCCTTGTTACATAAATCTTTGGCATACAGTAAGCACTCAGTCCATGTTTATGAATCAATAGTTATGTTCTCATCTGATGGCTGTATAGGATTGGACATAAAGACAGCATTTGAGAATGTTTATTTACCTTGTCATCTTCATACATTCACTAGCTAATCCAACCATTGTCCATCCCTTTAATTTTCATAGGAACAAACCCAGCAGCTCTTCCACTCCCTAGAGTCAGGAATGACAGAATGCCACAGCTGGGAGGAATCACAGCTCCTTTTATCTAAACCCTTAATGCTGCAGATAATGAAACAGAGTGCTTGTAAGCCTTCCAAAACATGTTAATCCAGAGCCTCCTTGGTGACTATGATGTTGAGCAGGCTCTGACCCTCATCATTGCACATCTAGACCTGGGCTTTTGAAGGTAAATTTGTATGACTCTATCCATTATGGCACGCTCGTCACTCCAGTAACCTCTTTCCTTCCTTACAGTAAACCTTCCCAACTTTTGTATCGTAATGCCCCAAATAAAACATATACGGAGATGGAATTATAGAAATCTGTGCTGGAACAATGGAGGTATGCACGTTTGGAGTAAGAGATGGGTTTTGTAATTTCTCTTTGTTTCTTTTTAACTCTAAACCTTTATGGTCTTGGAACTAGGTGGCTATGATCTGAGCTTCAATGAAGAGAACATTGACTTAGAGAGGTTACCTTGAACTCTTCAATAATGTTTTTAGCTTCTAAAGAAGAGATCTTTGAGGTGAGGTGGTATTGGAATGCAGATTGCTGTATGTACAACCTGGAAGTGTATTGATTGGCTGTCCTACAATTTTCCATCTTTGCTTCATTGTATGAGTATTAAATTTAGTTCTTGGTCATTATACTCACATAGCCAGTGGAGACATTTTTCATCAATACTTTCTAGTTAATATCGAGTCACCAACAGTCTCAGCATCTAAATAAAAACCAAATTGAACAAAGTGGCCAAATTGTGTCATGAACAACTTTTTTATTTTTACTTGAAGACTTACATGTGGAGAGCTATTGAGACTTATACTAAAGTTAGAGGGACGTGATTTATCATAGCATGGTCTTGTTATATTGTCTTCTAGGCTATTTCCTACCCCCCCCCCCCCCCCCCCCCCCCCCCCCCATACACAGGGCCTATTAACTTTCCACAAACAAGTATGTCATTAACCTGAACACAGGAGCTAGACTCTGCTGATTTTCACTGGGCACTTTGATTGTGTGGTGTCAATCTAATGGAACATGAGAAGAATGAGAAATTCACAAAGCTTTTTTTTTTTTTTTTTTTCTCTTTCCGTCAGCAGAAAGAAACAATGTCTAGGAACATCTCACCAAACAGAGTCCCCAGTGACTTGCATCCATTTGTATTCTAATATGTTCTGTCTGCTCATTAGTCATCAGGACTTGCCTTACGAGTTGCTTTTTTGGTCTTGGTAACACTTTGCAATATTGCTTTTGTCTTCATTGCTTCTGGCATAATGACTAGGTAGGGAGAAAGGTGTGTGCCTGGGATCCAATGTATTTGGAAATCAATGTTGCCTAACACATTCACAGCACGTTATGACCAACAAATTGGTTTCATATGGGACACTGTCAGATTTCCCCTGAGCAGAGTCCATGTCTCAGAGAAATGGAGCAACTTTTCTTAAAGCCATGATCTCCAATTAATAAACAAACAATGCCATTTTGAAAACGTCACAATTTTACAATTATTGTTATAATTTAAGTGAGAATCATTAGAGGGTGCTAAACTTAGAAATGTTTTAAGAATATTTATTTAAAGTAATTTTTCGGTGGGAGTAGGAGCTGTCTCTGACTCTGTTGTCTGCCTTTGGGACCCCTTGCCTGCTACTAGCTTGCCCCATCCAGCCTTGATATGCTGGGATGTGCCTGGACTTGTTTAATATGTTTAGTTGATGTCTCTGGGAGGCCTGTTCTCTAAGGGGAGGCAGAGGTGAATCTGGGGCATAGGAAAGATGGGGAGAGAGAGTGGGAGGAGGGGAGGGAGAGGGAACGGCAGTTGGGAAGTAGTATATGAGAAATGAATACGTAAAAAGGAAGTACGTTACAATATACACAATAACAGGGGCAATAAATACTTAAAGTGTCCACCACCCAATTAGATGATCAAAGGCAGGATGAGTAGTCACAGAGGAACTGTAGGACATAGCATAGAGTCACTACTCTGTTAGGGGGACAGGGGTACATATGTAATATTCTTTTCTAAAATATATAATATGTATCTAATCATTCAGAAATTAAAAAGTCTAACTCAAGGCTGTTTTACACAATGCCTGGCTATACCCTGCTAAAAGTCTTCAGTCAATAAAAGAAGGAAAAATTTTCCCAGATCAGAAAACAAAAGAGAAATGATTACAAAATGTGAACCACAATCTTGGATTAGATCATAGACTGAAAAAGATGCATTTAAACTACATTTGGGGTCAAATAATCATGCTATGGTTATGTAATGGAATTTCAGTTTTTCCTTAGGAAATTTACAACATATATAGAGATTAAGGTACAATGTGTTAACCTAATTCACTAATAATTTCCATACACATCCACATGTATCCATGTGTATCAGAGAGACAATTACAAAGCAAATGAGACAAAATGTCAACAATGGTAAACCTGGGTAAAGGTTAGATAGCAGAATTTTTTTGTAATATTTCTGGAACATTTGAAGTTAGACCTTGATGCAGATTTTAAAAACGAAGTGAAAGTTCTCTCAGAAAAGTACAAAAGAAAAATGGATCCTTAATTTAAGAAAAATAAAAAGCCTATATTTGGAAATAAAAAGCAATAAATTTGAAGACCAAATGATAGGACTAAGAGAATAATCTTAATAAGATTCATGGTTAAAATTTATGTCATTGAAAACATGTGTGAACCAATAACAAAGTACAAGATAATTTAATTATTGAATGTGTCAATGGATTAAAAAGCAGTTAAGGAAACACAAAATATAACAAGAGGGATTCTGTTGTTTACCATGTTATCCAATGTTAGCAGAACTGAGATCTGGAGAAATTGTCTTGCTCATAAATAGTAAGGAGTGTTCTTTGTACCCCCAAAGGGAACAAGGGCAGATAATCACTCCCCCCTCTCCACTCCCTGCCTGCCCCACCTACATAGGATAGTTGGCTGGACAGAAGCTGATCTCCATTGCACTGAGCACTATAGTCACTGTCACTCTCAGGAAGATTTCATGAGCTGATCACTACGTGGGCTTCATCATTATGCTCAATAGTATTTTCTGCCTCCCTCACCATGACATTATTTTCATATTTTTACATTCCATCTATGAGGACTCTCAGAAGCAATGGGAATGCCACAGACCAACTTACTATAGAGTTGAGGCTAGCCTGGAACTTATCATATCCTCTGCGTTTGGCTTCAAAGTCGTGATCCTTCTGCCTTTGCCTCTGAAGTACTCACCGTGCTGGACTCCAAACTGAATTCTTGGCATATGTTTTAGGAAGTGGAAAATAAAGTCTGAAGATATAAACAAATGGCTATCTGCTCTCTCAAAGGGAGAAAGTTTCTCAATATAAAATAATGAAAGAAATGTATGTGTTTGTCCATGTAAGTGAGCACATGCGCCACGGACTCATTGCCACATGAGATTTTGGCTCAGCTGAACTCTGGTAAAGAACTGGTGTGCACAGGCTTACAGGTTCATCAGTTTGTTCTCTCTCTCCCTAAAAAGCCACATGTTCCTCCAGGGAAGAAATATGGTATCTTGAATCTGTTAACACTTTATGAGTTCTGCTTTCTATTTTGACTGATTGAGTAAATAGAAGAAGACTATGCAGGTGTGACCAAAGGAAAATAATAGAAAGGCACACTCCTTGTCTGACAGCAGCATGTGGTTTTAATGATAGAGCATGTAACACTTGAAAGATAAGTTGATTGACCAACATCTACACCCATATTTCCAAACTCACCACGAGTGCAATGCATTGTACCAGCATCCAGAAAATTGTTATGGGACACTCAGGAGATTAAAACAAACAATAAAGTTTTAATTTTCCTAAGGGGTCAATTACAAATGACCAAATTATAACATTATTGGAAGTTAATTTCACATAGGAAGCTTCCTGGAATGGTTAAAAACTGTCATGAATATTTGTTTACTTAAAATCGAGAATAAAAGTAACATTGTGTCAGCCACTGTGCTACTTGCCTAAAATCCCAGCTTTGGAGACTGAGGACAGAAGATAGTGAGTTTGGAGACACTCTCAAAAAAAATGTCAGAAATAAAATGCCCACATGGATAGTCTTCAGGCATTGCACATTTACTGTAAGTTTTAATGTGCTGCAAGCAACGTGTCTGAAACTTTTCAAAGGAAACTGATTTATCAAGATATGATCCTCATAGGAGAAAATTTATTTTGATATATACAGTGTATTTCTGGAGTTGTACAGACATAATTATAGCAAAGCTGAGAACTTTCATCAACCTCTACGGTACTCAGTATGCACTGGCAGTCCCTACTCTACCTCCTTAATCCTGGAAACATGAAGCTTTCTTCAGTTTTGCCTGTGCTGGACATTTGTGCCACTTGAGTATTCAAATAAGTATGTCCTTTTTGCGACTTGATTCTTCTTTCATTCAGCACAGTGTTTTCATGGCTCATATCACCTGTGTCTATCCTTAGACAGATATGTTCTGAAATGGATATGGATATATGGCTAACATCCCATGTATGAATACAGCATATGTTTTCATATTTGTCAGTTATGGGCACTTTAGTTGTTTCTACTTTTTGGCCCTTACCAACAATACTACTATAAACACTCATATATACATGGTATAACTTATTTTTATAGTTATCATATGCTTTCATTTCTTTTAAGTATGTAGCTGGAACACAATTATTGGGTCTTACAGGAACTCTGTGTTCAACCTTTGCAAAAAAAATGCTCAAGTGTTTTACAAAGTAGCATAGTGATTTTTCGTCCCAGTAGCTGCAATGCCTAGATCTAAGGTCCCCAAAGACCACCAGTAGTTGAAATTGTGTGCAAAGGTCTTTATTCAAGCTCAAGCTTGGGCCTTCAGGCTCTTCTGATGCAGCAGGGTGGCACTGAAGGCCCCACCACCTAAGATTTATCCTTCTTATTGAAGTTGCAGCAGGGTTAGGGGCTCTCTAACTTGGTAGTTTCATGATTGGTTGGCATGTAGAACTATAACCATTTCACGTAATCATTAGCTAGCAGTGAGCTCAGTTATCTCGAGCAATTTGTCTATGATATCTAAAAGATTAGGTACTAGATATTTTCCTCCTAAGGGCTGACTATCTATTGATTTCAGCAATACTTTTCTCCTAAGGGCAGATACTCTTTTTTTCAGCTACCTATTCTGATTTTAGGCAAGATGGGAAGGTATCTTCCAACTGGCTGTTCTCTCAGCTGTGGTTGGCTGACCACAGGTTCCTGGATCTTGGTTCTCATTTCTGGGAAACAGAAACTTAGGTGGAGTCTCCCAAACTGCCAGCATACAACCTGTTGTGGAGCCAGCCTGGCTCTGGCTAACTCCTAAGTTTAAAATGGAGCCTGCTTTAACGTGGAATTTGTTCTGTTATCTGGTCATGTCTCTCACACATTTCGACAGCATGTGTTCCTGTTTCTGTCTGATTACAGTCATGTAAGCAGGTTTAAAGGGAAATATCATTGGGGTTTGGATTTGTATTCTCCTACAAGTCAGTGATGCTAGACATTTTAAATGTAGCCATTAGTCATTTCCTTGTTTCTTTTAGAGAGATTTTTACTGAAATTATTTCCCCCAGTTTTGAATTGGGTTGCTGGACACAAGGTTTCACTTGACTGTAAAAATCACAAGCATTCTTTTGCCCATTGTGGGCTATCTTTTCTACCTCTTGATATTGTCTTCTAAAGAACAAATTTTTAAACTTTTTATGAATTCCAGTTATCTCTAAATTTCATATCAAATTTAACAAGCCACATCACCCAAACCAGAACCATATATGTATGTGTCTTAGTCAGGGTTTCTGTTCCTGCACAAATATCATGACCAAGAAGCAAGTTGGGGAGGAAAGGGTTTATTGGGCTTACTTCCACATGGCTATTCATCACCAGAGGAAGTCAGGACTGGAACTCAAGCAGGTCAGGATGCAGGAGCTGACGCAGAGGCCATGGAGAGATGTTCTTTACTGGCTTGCTTCCCCTGGCTTGCTCAGCCTGCTCTTTTATAGAACCCAAGACTTCCAGCCCAGGGATGGCACCACCCACAGGGGGCAATTGAGAAAATGCCCCACAGCTGGGTCTCATGGAGGCACTTCCCCAACTGAAGCTTCCTTCTGTGATAACTCCAGCCTGTATCAAGTTGACACACAAAACCAGCCAGTACAGTATGTATATATATTTACATATATATATATATATATACATATGTGTGTATGTATGTGTGTGTGTATATATATGTGTGTATATATATATACATATATATTTAAATTTAAATTTAAATTTTTATGGAGCTGGAAAGGTGGTTTAGTGGGTAAAGAGCTTGTGGTCAAAGTTAATCACCTGAATTTGACCCTCCATGAACCATAAGGTAGAAGCAGATAACTAACTCCTACACTTGCATTTTAACTTCCACACACATGTACAGCACACACATGCCCATACATATATGTGTATCTAATAAATAAATAAAAACATAATAAAATAGAAATTGACTTTTACATGTAAGTCAGTGATTGATTTTAAGTTAATTTTTGTACATAGTTCCAGGAAGGATCCTCTTTTAATGTTTTATATGTGTAATCAAATCATCAAGGTATGGGCATGTGGCTAGGAAGAGAATTGAAATTAAGTAGTAAATCTTTTCAGTTATGGTCAATTGTTTTTACAAGGGTGCTGAGACAATTCAATGAGGGAAAGGACAGCTTTCCAACAAAAAGTTTTGGTACAATATCTATGGATTTTAATAAGCTGAAATGCCAAGTGAAGAAGTCTCAATCCCACTTGGGAGGGAGAAGAAAGCAATTACAGGAGAGGGAAGGGAGGGAGGGACAGGGGTGGGAAAGGGAACAGGGAAGGGAAGAGGAGAATATGATCAGGTATTGTGTGGGAGAAAAGCACTGAAGTCCTGAGGCCCAGCAGAAAGAATGGAAACAGGCAACTTTGGGAGGTAGGAAGTGAGGGGACCCTCTAGAGTGTACCAGAGACCCGGGAGGTGAGAGACTCTCAGGACTCAAAGGGAGGAACCCTAGAAGAAATACCCTACAGTGGGGAGTGGGAACTTGTAGAGTCCTCCTCCAGAAGAAAGACAGGGCATCAAGTGAGGGATAGGGTTGCCATCCTACAGTCAAAAACTCTGACTGATAATTGTTCCTGTCAGAAAGAGCTACAGGGACAAAAATGGAGAGGAGCTCAAGGAAAAGGAGGTCCAGTGACAGGCCCAAAGTGGGATCCAGATCCAGCAGAGGCCCCAAGGCCTGACACTATTATTGAAACTATGGAGTGCTCACAAAGTGAGGCCTATCATGACTGCCCTCCTAAAGACCCAATAAGCAGCTGAAAGAATCAGATGCAGATATTTGCACCCAAACAATAGTCAGAAGCTGTTGACCCCTGTGGTTGAATTAGAGACAAGGTGGAATAAGCTAAGGAGGAGGGCAACCCTGTAGGAGGACCAGGAGTCTCAGTTAATCTGGACCCCTCAAGATCTCTCAGACACTGGACCACCAACCAGGCAGCATACACCAGCTGATATGAGGCCTTCCAACACATATACAGTAGAGGACTGCTGGGTCTGGGTTCAGTCAGAGTAGATGCACCTAACCCTCAAGAGACTGGAGACCCCAGGGAATGGGAAAGTCTGGTGGGGTGGGGCATGGGGGTGGGGTGGGGAAATCCTGGTGGATACAGGGGTTGTGGAGGAGGAGGTATGGAATGTAGAATAGTCAGAGGATGTAGAGGAGGGGGGAGATAAAATCTGGAGTGTAAAATAAGATTAAACAGCAGATGCTGGCAAGGATGTGGAGAAAGAGGAACACTCTGTCATTGTTGGTGGGATTGCAAGCTGGTACAACCACTCTGGAAATCAGTATGGTGGTTCCTCAGAAAACTGGACATAGTATTACCTGAGGTCACAGCTATACCTATCCTGGGCATTTGCCCAAAAGATGCTTCAACATATAACAATGACACATGCTCCACTATGTTCATAGCAGTCTTGTTTATAATAGCCAGAAGCTGGAAACAACCCAGATGCCCCTCAACAGAGTAATGGATACAGAAAATGTAGTACATTTACACAATTGAGTACTACTCAGGTATTAAAAACTATGAATTTGTGAAATTCTTAGGCAAACGGATGGAACTAGAAAATATCCTGAGTGAGGTAACCCAATCACAAAAGAACGCACATGGAATGCACTCATGGATATTAGTCCCAAAGCTCGGGATACCCAACATACAATTCACAGACCACATGAAGCTCAAGAAGAAGGAAGACTAAAGTGTGGATACTTCTGTCCTTCTTAAAAGGGGAACAAAATATCCATGGGAGGAGATACAGAGACAAAGTGTGGAGCAGAGACTGAAGGAAAGAGCATCTAGAGACTACCCCACCTGGGGTTCCATCCCATATATAGTCAGCAAACCCAGACACTATTGTGGATGCCAACAAGTGCTTGTTGACAGGAACCTGATACAGTTGTCTTTTGAGAGGCTCTGCCAGAGCCTGACAAATACAGAGGCAGATGTTCACAGCTAGCCATTGGTCTGAGTACAGTGTCCTCAACAGAGGAGCTAGAGAAAGAACTGAAGGAGCTGGAGGGATTTTCAACCTCATAGGAAGAGCAACATTACCAACAAACCAGATACATCCCCACCGTCCCTGCCCCACTCCCTCTCCCTGATCTCCCAGGGACTAAACCACCAACCAAAGAGTAAACATGGAGGGACCCATGGCTCAAGCTGCATATGTAGCAAAGGATGACCTTATCAGGCATCAATGGAGAGGCCCTTGGCCCTTTGAAGGCTGAATGCCCCAGTGTAGAAGAATGCCAGGGCAGGGAGAGGTTGGAGTGGGAGGGCAGGGAGAGGTTGGAGTAGGTGGGCAGGGGAACACTCTCATAGAAGCAGGGGATGGGGGGATGGGATAGAGGGTTTCTGGTGGTAAACTGGGAAAGGTGATAACATTTGAAATGTAAATAAAGAGAATATCCAATAAAAATGCACTTAAAAAGATGAAATAAAATTTAAAAAGAAAAATAAATAAATAAAACAACTTAAAAAAGAATAAACAAGTTAAGTTTTAGAATTTTCAATCCTTTATTTCATTTATTAAAATAATGTTTTTTTTAAATTTTAAAGATTACCAAACTTCTAGTCCATGCCTGCTCCAGCGGACATCATTCACTATGGTCAAGTAGGCTTCATCCTAGAGAATGCAGGGATGGTTCAATATATGAAAATTCATTAACATAATCTATATATAAGCAAAGTGAAAGACAAATATCTTATGATCATTTCATTAGGTGCTGAAAAAGCCTTAAACAAAATCCAATACTCCTTCATGGTAAAAGTCTTGGAGAGATCAGGAATTCAAGGCCCATACCTAAACATAATAAAAGCTACGTGTAGCCAACAGTCAATATCAAAGTAAATGGAGAGAAACTGGGAGCAATCCCACTAAGTCACGGACAAGACAAAGCTGCCCATTCTTTACTCAATATAGAACTTGAAGTTCTAGCCAGAGCAATAAGACAACAAAAGGAGATCAAAGAGATTCAAATCAGAAAGGAAGAAGTCAAGGTATTAGTATTCACAGATGATATAATAGTATACATAAATGATCCCCAAAATTCTACCAGAGAACTCCTATAGCTGATAAATAATGTCAGCAAAGTGCCTGGATAAAAAATTAACTCAAAGAAAAATAGTAGCTTTCCTTTATACAAATGATAATCTGGTAGAAAAAAATAGGGAAACATCACCCTTCACAATAGACACAAATATTACAAAATATCTAGGTATAACTATAAGTTATACCTAGATCTTTAGGACAAGAAATTCAATACCCTATAAAAAGAAACTGTAGAGGATATGAGAAGATGGAAAGATCTGTCATGCTCATGGATTGGTAGGATTAACATAGTGAAAATGGACATCTTACCAAAAGCAATCTACAGATTTAATGTAATCCCCATAAAAATGCCAACACAATTTTTACAGGCTTTTAAAGAACAATTTTCAACTTCATATGGAAAAATAAAAACCCAGGAGAGCCAAAACAATCCTAAACAATAAAAGAACTTTGGGAGGAATAACCATCCCTGACTTCAACCTGTACTACAGAGCAATAGTGATAAAAACTGCATGTTATTGGCACAGAAAGAGACATGTTGAACAATAGAAAACACTCGAAGACTCAGAAATAAATTCACACACCTATGGACATCTGATTTTTGACAAAGAAGCCAAAACCATTCAATGGAAAAAAGAAAGCATCTCCAACAAGTGGTGCTGCTTTAACGGTCTGTCTGGATGTAGAAGAATGTAAATAAATCCATATTTATCACCTTGCACAAAACTCAATTGTAAGTAGATCAAGGACATGAAATAAAACCAGAACACTGAATCTAATAGAAAAAAAGGTGGGAAATAGCCTTGGATATTTTGGCTGAATAGAATGCCAGCGACTAAGGCAGTAAGATCAACAATTAATAACTAGGACCTCACGAAACTGAAAATCTTCTGTAAGTCAAAGGACACTGTCAATAGGACAAAATGGCAGCTACAGATTGGACAAAGATCTTCACTAACTCTATATATCTGATAGAGGGCAAATATCCAAAATACACAAAGAACGTAAGAAGTTATACTACAAAGAAACCAAATAACCCAATTAAAAAAATGGGGCATGGGACAAAACAGAATTCTCAACAGAGGAACCTTGAATTGTGGAGAAGCACTTAAAAGAAATGTTCAATGTCCTTAGTCATCAGGGAAATGCAAATCAAAAAGACCCTGATATTCTAACTTACATGAATCAGAATGGGTAAGATAAAAAAACTCAAGTGACAGCAGATTCTGGGGAAGATGTGGAGAAAGAGGAACACTCCTCCATTACTGGTGGGACTGTAAGCTGGTATAACCACTCAGGAAATCAATCTGGTGGCTTCTCAGAAAATTGGAAATAGTTCTACCTGAAGATCCAGCAGTATCACTTCTAGGCATATGCTTAAAAGATGCCTTACCATTCTCCAAGGACATGTGCTCCACCATGTTTATAGCAGCCATATTTGTGATAGTCAGAACTGGAAACAACACAGCTGTCCCTCAATCAAAGAATGGATACAGAAAATGTGGTTCATATACACCATGATACTATACAGCTATTAAAACCAAGGGCATCATGAATTTTGCAGGCAATATTCAATTTTGCTCATCCTTCTCAAAAGAGCAAATAGATGGAACTAGAAAATATCATCCTGAGTATGGTATCCTGAGTACATACAGGCATGGTATATACTCACTGATAAGTGTACATTAGCCATAAAGTACAGAATACCTATAATACATCCCACAGACCCAAAGTATTAAACAAGAAGGAAGACCCAAGCAAGGATGCTCGAATCACACTTAGAAAAGGAAACAAAATAGTTATAGTTTTAGGTGGCAGAGGGAGTGAGGGAACTTGGGGGGAGTTGGGAGGGTACAGGGAGAGGCAGGAGACAGGTCCAGTGGAGCAGAATGAATAAAAATTTGCAGCTGCCTGGGGGGTTGGCATGGGGGCAAGGGTGTGTGTGTGAAAATCTCCAGGAAGTCCCAGAGACCTAGGATAGAGGAGGCTCCCACGAGTCAATTTGGGTGACTTTAACCAAGATACCTAACAGCAAGGACATGGAACGTGAAGAGGTCACCTCTGTTGCCAGGCAGGACCCCTAGGGGAAGGATACAGACACTCACTAAACCAAAAGACCCAAAATTTGTCCTGTGTAAAAATAGTGAAGGAATGCAGCAGAGACAGAAATATTGACCCAGTAACCAGCCCAACTGAAGACCCATCCTATGGTCCAGCACCAGTCCCTGATATTTATTTAGGATACTTTGTGTGCCTGCACACAGGAGCCTAGTATAACTGTCCTCTGTGAGGACATAAACAGACCTAAACAGATGCAGATACCCACAGCCAAATACTGGACTGAGGTTGGGGATCCCTATGGAAGACTAGGGGGAAGTATGAAAGGCCCCGAAGGGGTTGGGAACCCCCCAGGAAAACCTACAGAGTTAACTAACCTGGACCCTGGGAGCTCTTAGAGTCTGAGCCACCAACCAAAGAACATACACAGGCTGGAATGGGCTCCCTCTACCCCCACATACGTAGCAGACAGACATCTCAGTCTAAGATGTCTGGCCTCAGTGGGAAAGGATGGGCCTAATTTGACAGAGACTCTATTTGCCCAGGAGTGTCCCACTCTCTCCAATAAGAGGGGAAGGGAAGTGTTGTGGAGGGATTTTGTGAGGGAGGGGCCGGGAGGGAGAGTAGGCTTTGGATGTAAACAAATAAATTAATTATTTTTAAAAAACTTTAAAGTTAATTTTTTAGATAAGTTTTGAAAAAAATTAAAACTTCATGCACTATATTATGATCAAGATTTTTCCCTCCTCCCACTCCTCCTCCTCCAGATCCTCCTCACATTCCTACTTACTCAACTCCATACCCTTTTGTTCTCTCTTTAAACAAAACAAAACAAGCAAACAAGCAAATAAAAACCAACCAATCAAACAAGAAAAATCCACAAGAAACTCCCCTCTTTCTTTCTTTCTCATCCCCACCCCTCCACATAAAACAAAACCCCACCTAAACACAAAATTGGAATGCATAATAGATCGAATAAGACAAACATGCACAAGCAAAGCCATATGAGACAAAAAAGTCTACAAAAATACTGCTGAGATTGAGTTTGTTTGCTGTGGCCATCTACTGCTGGGCATGGGGCCTACCCCAAAGTGTGGTTCCTATACCCAGTGAGATTCCATTGGAGAAAACTAATTTTTTTTTTCTTTGGAAGTGGGTATCAGTTGCAAATAGCTTCTTCGTTAGGGTATTGTCCCCAAATTTGGTGACCCTTTTTAGATTTCTTTTTACATATATATATCTTTTAGGAAGCTTCTGCAGTAGTAGGTCTCCATATGGCTCTCAAATGGCCCTCGGTGTTAGCTGCCCTGTCCCATATTCCCTCTGTTACCTCTCTCTTTCACTCCTTCCATATCTAGTCCTCACATTCCAGTACCCACGACTCTCCATAAATATATATTCTATTTTCTTTTCCTTGGGAGATTCATCCCTCCCTGCTAGCCTCTTATTGGTGCCTAACCTCTGTGGTTATACAGATTGTAAAAAAAAAAAAAGGTTAATATTAAGGGCTTAAAAGCTAACATCCATATGTAAGAGAAAACACGTAACCTCGGTCTTCTGGGGCTTGTGTTACCTCATTCACGACTTTTTTTTCCAAATTAATCCATGTACCTGTGAACTTCAACTTTTTAAAAAAGATATAAAAACTTTACATTTTAAAATAATGCCATGATGATGTGATACACAAACCAGAAGGGGAGGATTAATATTTTGGATTTAATTTTGGGTAATAAGTAAAAGTCTAATTGACATCGAGGAGACATCAGGACAAAGCTTGAGAGCAAAAGAGAACAGTGCCAGGACTGTTGAAGTACATGAGATGCAATCTTAAGTATGTTAAAAGCTCTAATAAATGAAACTAGTTGGCCACATAGGAAGAAGACAGGAAAGCAGGAGGGGAGCTCCCTGAGTGGGAGGAAGAGGGAGGGGATGACTAAAAATAATTATGCAAATGTGTGAAACTATCAAGCAATAACAATTATTGAGAGACTTACCTTAAAGGACTAAAATTAAAATTCTGACTCCACGTTAATTAGGAAATATAAAGAAAAGAAACACAAAAGTTTCAAAAATGGGGATTGTACAGAAAGAGTTCACTGATCCCCGTGCACAGCAGGAAAGGCAGCTTCCAGAATCCAAAGTGAGCAACAGCATAAAACAAATAAGAAAAGTTCCAGGATGTCCTTTTTAGAATGGAATTTGAAAGGTGAATGAGTTAGGCTGTTAAACACTCACAGAACACATACAGAGACCTGAGAAGGTTACTGGTTTCCCTTGAAGAAAGTGGTGGCTCAGCAACACTCCAAGAATTTCTGAGAGGCAGGCCAACAAATGTGTGTGTGTGTGTGTGTGTGTGTGTCGCACGCGCACGAGCATATGTGCACCGCTGTCGTCAGAGGACATCTTTTAGAGTTGGTTCTCTTCTAACATGTGGGTTCTGGGGATGAAAACTAAGGCTTGTAAGGCTTGGCTGTTACCAGCAGTCTTTTTCTGGTCCCTAAGTTCATTTTCTGATGATTTTTTTTTTTTGAACAGAGAGTGAAATCCATCTTGACTCTGTCAAGACAACTGAACATGGATTTCATTACAGCATGGGAAAGAAAGTGCATAGTTGTGGCTTTTCGTGGCTAGTTTGTCATCAACTTAATTTATGGCATTTCCTGCAATATTAAGTTCTGCTGTTTCACCTTCTTTGGTAGTGCTAAAATCTGGAGGTAACATATTTTGGGAAGCACTTGGTGCATTCCCTGTGTCCTCTGCTCTGAAGAAGCTGGAAGAGCCCGTGAGTTTGTATGGCGAGTCACAAGTTCAGTGACATTGACTGTCATATAATCACCACGCCTCAGGATTTTCCTCCAGAATTCCTGATGCCTCCTTTGGACCGAATGAACTTGCACGTAAGCATTCTCTTTGTCTGGACTTTTATGCATAACCACGGAGCCCTTAGTTTTACTGATGGCTGATTTGAACAAACCATTCCTCAAACGCCCAAGTTAACTGGATTCAATTTCAAAAGACTGAATTGTTCTGGCCAATATTTGAGCTGGCCACCTGCCTGGTTCTCTATGAGGACAGGGAACCCAAACTCCCCAGTTTCTGGGGCCGTTTCTGCTCCTCTCCAGTCTCTAGGGCAATTTCTTCTCTCCATGAATGGTTCCCTCTTTAGGATCCTGTGCTCCTCTGCAGCAGCCATAGCGAAAATTCCTTCCAAAGGCTCAGTCAGAGCTGATGAGGGTTCATAACACGAAACTCTCATTTTATGCTCTCTGTATTCCTGTGTCGTTTCCAGAATGTTTGAGAATGATCTTAAACATAAAGCCACATCCTAAATTTAGCAACATGTCCCCCCAAATGTGAGCTGAACAAGGATGACACCAAGGGATGTGTCAAAGTGGAAGGGGAAAAGCTCATGAGCCCTCAGTCCCACAGAAAATGTCACAGGCAGGTAAGGAATGTGGAGAGTGGGAGATAGCCTTCCCCAGGGAGCAGGTAAGGAATGTGGAGAGTGGGAGATAGCCTTCCCCAGGGAGCAGCGCAGCACTTACTTATCCGGAGCCAAGAGGTAAGCCCTGCACTCTTACATATGAGTAAGATTATACGGACTGAGCAGGCTATATTCAGGAATATATACATGTATACACACATATATACATATATACATACATGTGTATATACATACACACACATATATGCATATATATGCAATTAATGAAAAAAGAGGCCATGGATTGGAAGGAGAGCAAGGAGGGGTATGTGGGAGGATTTGGAGGGAGGAAAGGGAAGAGAGAAATTTGTAGGCTATGTTTATAATTCCTAATCTTTTTTCCCTTCCCACAACTAATAATCTCTGTTTAAAAATCTCTGTTAAAAATATTTTTAACATCAAAACAAAAAAAAATTATTTGAAAGATAGAACATCAGAATGCACAAAGGCATCAGTCTCCAATAGGGCTCTATAAGCCCTGGGAAGGGGAATGTGTCACTATACCTCAGCCACACTTGTCTCCCCAAAGAGTGGAAGATCTATATGAGGAACTACCATCTGTTCTTCCAGCATTTTCTCTCCACTGCCCAGGCAATTTCTCTTTCTACTTTCAAATAAAAGACCATACAAATTCTGTAATTACTTCTTGGTCCTTACATTGACATATAGAGTAGAGTTTTCTAAAATGAGTTACATTCTTTTTTTTTTTTTTTTTTTTTTTTTTTTTTTTTTTTTTGATTTTTTGAGACAGGGTTTCTCTGTGTAGCCCTGGCTATCCTGGAACTTACTCTGTAGACCAGGCTGGCCTCGAACTCAGAAATCCACCTGCCTCTGCCTCCCAAGTGCTGGGATTAAAGGCGTGTGTCATCACCACCCAGCAATGAGTTACATTCTTAAGCACCCAAGGAGACAGGGGTTGTAGGGTGACCACTCTCCCAGAAGCCCTCAGGTTGGAGGGGATAGCTAGGTGGTGGGCATGAGCAGGGATGGTGTGCCATATGGACAAATACTGCATGTGCTGGGTCTTTTCAGCTCTCCTTTAGAGCTGCTAGAATCAGATGAATTGCACATCTGAGGATGCTTCATCCCAGGTATTTAAAATAGCCCATCTTCCAGATTTCAGGGCTTGTGCCCCAGAGAAGCTCAGCACAAGGATATGGGGAATTGCAGTCCTGTGAGAGTCACAGGGAGGCTCTGAGCTGTCTTTGTTCCCTTAAGAATACTCACAAAATTAGGTGGTTACACCCTGTCCCCACCCCATGGTGACAGACTCGTTTGAAGGATTCTTACAACCTGACTCGAAAGAGCCATAGAATATCTAAGTAGTTTCTTGTCTACGTACATAGAGCAATGATTTATGTTACAGGAGATATAGGGGTTATTTTCTTTCCTCTTTTGGGGATTTTCCTTAGGAGATAGATGGTTGAGTCTCAGTTTTAGGGAAGGACAGCTTAAACAATGTCATAGGAACAACATACTTTCCCATATATTGATTATGGGATTTCCCCACCATACAATTTAAGGAAGCACTCTGGTTTAAAAACGCTCACACACTGCATTCTGTAATTCATCATTCACACATCTATACAGAGAGAAGAGCATTTGAGATTAAGATTAGGAGGTTAAAAATAAAAGATTTAAATGGTACTACTCATGTAAATTTGGACACCACATTAACGTTAAATCCAGAAATGGATAAGTAATTTAAAAGTAATTCTTCCAAATAGAATTTCAAGATATGGGAAAGGTTTAGATTGAAGCATTACATAGAAAATAGACATGAATCACAAATGTAGTCTGAACTCAATGATATAAGGAGCATACAGTGAAGAGAAAATTATGGGCTTTTTTGGTCTTGTAAATTATCTTTAATTTCTTCACTATTAAACATTTTAAAAGTGACATCATTTATTAAAAATTCATTGATACTCCTCTATCTATCATTTCTATTGTCCCCTTATTTAAAATTTTATGGCTTTTAGAGCCATCTTAGTGGTTGTATTATTATTCCATGGCTTACACCTGTTTCATGGCATCATGGTTTTAATTTGCAACTGTGTACACGTTTAAGTACTTTCAGATCTCATGTTCTCTGGTTGTGGGCACCTATGGGGGCTTGCTCATGTCTTAGAGGATAGAGTGGCTTCTGATGATGAGCTGCACTGTGCTGCTTTCAGATTGAGCATAGAGTCTTCCTCTCAAAATCCAATGGTAGGAGTTTGTGCCCATTCTACCAATTAGACCAAAATGACCTCAAATATCCTGAAGCCACCCCAAGGATTTGTTACCCTTAATAAAATATGAATTGTGCTTAAAAAAAAGAGCCAATAGTTTATGTTGATGGATATTATCTGCTGAATCAAGCTGGATAATTAATTCATCTGTTTTGGCCTTACTAACATGGGGGTGCTACCAGGGAAAGAAGAAGCCACAGATAGAGAAAATTGGTGGGTTGGGTCAATGGGATAAGGAACAGAGGAGATGAGGAGGAAAGAGTTGGAGAGAGGGAACTGGGGCAAGGAAGGAAGGAAAGGGGATTTTGCCAATTGTTTATGTTCTGTCTGAGATCCCAGAAGGAAAAAATATTAACTCTGAGTATGGTTAGGGAATTTTCCTAGACAGTTGTGGATCTGTGGGCATGATTGAGTGGGCAACAGAAGTATTGAGAGAAGCCGTTGAGAATGCCTGAAAAATAGCTATAGATTTCCATGTGGCTTAGAACTCTACAGACCTATCTGTGCCAAGAGCACTTGGTGCTGCATTGGCACAGGTTGTGGAGAACACTCCACTTGGATTTATTTGGTGTATTCTGTGTGTAGATTATAAACTTGTGATGTAGCATTATGCTTAAAGGGGCATGTAAAGTGCTTAGGGAGGACAAAGGGAGATTCCAGGCTCTTGTCCTTTTAGCTGCCAAATTATTAAAGGCTCTAGCCCCTAATCTATGGCTTTCTCGAAATAAGCAGGCTCTGTGCCAGCTTGAAAAAACAATCTGATTCATGATCATTATTTAAAAGTCACAGAATTGCTTGCTCAACACCTCTCCTTACCAGTCTCTGCAGGCTGTAGAGGTTGGCTGTTTCTACCTTGAGGTATTGAATTGACTTTATCAGAGCTTGGACTTCAGTTGGAGACGGCCCTCACTAGGTTGCAGGTATGTATTGAGAGGTAGGCAAGCTCCTGTAGGTAGTGATGTCTCTTGAGGCTAGTTGTCCTGGTGTGTAAGGCATTCATGCTGGAGACTTTTACTCTGGGCTAATCATGGAAAACAGGTAGGTATTTAATTGCCACCCATTCTGCTACTTTCTAGCAGGATGACTAAAGTGCTCCAAGTTTTAATTTTTTTCTCAAGTCATTTTGAGATAGTTATTGGAAGTCTGAGTGAAACAATGGATATGGAAAGGCCTACTACATATAAAATCTTTTGGTGTTTGTTTGTTTGAGAGAGGGTTTCTCTGTGTAACCCTGGCTGTCCTGGAATTCAATGTGTAGATCACTCTGGTCTGGGACTCACAGAGTTCCCTCTACATCTGTCTTCTAAGTGCTAGGATTAAAAGACTGTACCACCAATGTCCAGCTCATGTAAGATCTTAAATTGATGTTTTCTTACATGAATAAATGTGGTCTAGTCTGTACTGTAGAGGTCTATTGTACCAGATTTCATGATAGAGGGACAATGCTGTCTTCATTTTTCATGTACCTAGTGTTGGACACACAATTGGCATTTGATAACTAGTGGTCCAATAAATCAGTGTCTGGGCTATTATTTTACAGCAGAATTAAAAGGGATTTAGAGTTTTATCTGGAATTGAGATCAAACCAAAACACATATTTTTAAATTATCTATTTCTCTATCTCTCTCTGTCTTTTCTGTCTCTCTGTCTCTGTCTCTGTCTCTGTCTCTGTCTCTCTCTCTCTCTCTCTCTCTCTGTCTCTCTGTCTCTCTCTCTCTCTCTGTGGGGAGGTTGTGGGTTGTGGCCGTACTCATGGAGGTCACAAGCATTAGATTCCATGGAGTTACAGGCAGTTCTAAGCTTCCTGATATGGGTCCTAGGAACTGAATTCAGGTCCTCTGCAAGAACAAGAGCTCTTAACCACCCCTCTCTAGCCCTAAACACATTTTTTTTTATTGGAAGAAACTATATTTATTACCAGTATGATATCCATTTAATAAGTGTAAGGATCAGCTGCATATTTAAGGATATAAAGAGTTCACAGGCTTCAAAGTTACAAAGGGTCATCATGTACAGCAGGGCTCAGCAAACTTTTTAGAGAAGAGCAGAGAGGTCAGTTTGGCTTTGTAGGACATGTGGTTCCTTCACAACTACCCAAGTCTTAGATAATACTATGTGGTTAGCTGTGTGCTTTCTGAGAAAACCTTATTTTAAAAAATAGGGCAATAGGCTGGATCTGCTAGAGGCTAATCTTTGTCAATACTGATGACCGAATGAAAGCCAGCTTTACAGTTTTGGACCAGAATAAATATATTTCATAAAGACTGATTTTTATTTGTTTACAGATGAGAAGATTCACATTGAAAAGGTATTTGGTCAAGGTCCCAGGTAGTAAAGTTCAGGCTGATTCTGGTCCTGCACCCACGTGCTCCGCTCCTAGGGTTCCTTATCTTCTGCCATCTTTCTACTCTTTGGGCTGTCTGTGGCCTCCACCTCTCAGGCAGACTGGGCCAGGCAGTCGGTGTTATTGCCAATCTTAGATGATTCAGTTTATGGTCTGAGAGAACCAAAGGCTTTTATGGGAAGGGAAATTGGTATTTTGAGTTTTTCGTTCCTCTCTCTCTCTCTCTCACTCGCTCCTTCCCTCCCTCCCTATCTTGAGACAGGCCTTAGTTGTCTTCAAACTCACAGAGATCCACCTGTCACTGCCTCCAAAATGCTGAAATCAAAGGTATGTAACACCATGCCCAACAGAATTGGTATTTTAAGTCCAATTTTAAATTAATGTCTTTTCTGATATTTGTTCTTGTTTTCCTTGGTCTTGAGGTAAAAATTTAGATGTGAGACTTATTATTATCAATATCTTGAACACACTGCTGTCATCAAGAGGAGACTCTTAATCATGGCATTTTGTATCAGCAGCTGGCAAAGGCTTTGGTCGGTGAATCATTCTGGCATCTTTGAATTTTCAATTCCAGGTGGAAAAAGTCCAATTAGTCATTAAAAGGTTAATTGATTGGTTTATAACTCATGATGAGTTGTAACATAAATGGGAGGAAGCCATACTTGATGAAGCAGGCACTATTTTTTATGGTGTGCTGTTGTTGTTGTTGTTTTTTTAACCTCACCTTGTTTAGGATACTCAGGCTGGTTGACCTCCGAAATTCCTTCTAGTTCCTTGATAACTTGACAATGAGTAAGTGTTTTATCTAAGTGCATCCACCAAATTCTAAAAACAAGATTACAATTAGAAAAATTGGAAAAAGTTTAGCATGGGTTTCAATATCATTGACTCTTTTGTGCTTGAGGTCTCCAGCATTAGAGACAGCCTTTCTTCAGCTGCTCAGAGGAGACTTTCTGTGTGATGTCCTGAGGATGCTTGTCACAGACAACTCACAACATACCCCTTTCCTCTTTGGAAGTAAGCCATCAGGTGACCTTAGCATGCAACTGCAGCTTGTCGTGGCTTCTGTCTTCACTGGTGGGACTATCACACCACCCCATGCCTTTAGGCTTATTTTCATAGTCATCTGTAGTCAGGCATTTTTTGTTAGACTTTTTTTTTTTTAATTTGAAGATAAGTAGATGAAATCCTAGATAAAAGATAATCAAATGAGATTGAATCTGCTGAGGTGCTTAGAATCTCAGGGCAATATCAGCAGCCAACAGTAACGAGAGGGAAAATCACAAATCCATGAGGTTAGAAAAGAAGCCACCCTGCTCTAAAGTTAAAGAGTGACCTTTGTAAAAGACTGCAGTGATGCACACATTCACATAAGAGCCAATGATCAGTTAGCATGAACCATTTATTGAATCTTATGGTACATTTTCCATCTTCCTGCAGACCATTACCAATAGCTAAGTGGTGTTTGGAACTGTAGAGAAAGAAACAGAGTTACATTCCAAGTGATCAGAAAGGTGAGGATATTAATGGAAAACTTGGTTTCTCTCATTGTTGTTTGAGACAGGAGAAAGCTTCTCACTGTTTAGCCACGAATTCCAACTGAATCTTACCTTGTAAAGATGACTCTAACTTGCTTCATTGTGAATTAGGTGAATAAGAAACTTATATTCTCCATAAAAGCAATATCATTTTAATCAGTTCATTTGAAATTCCTTATATCTTAGCAGCTCATGTTTCTAACAATATTGTTGTCTGACAAGAAATACAGAAGATGTAGGGGAGACAGAGAGAGAGAGAGAGAGAAACAGGAGAGGGACTATTATGTATTGCTACATCCTGTTGGTTCCCAGGGACACTCCATAGCTTCCTCTTTCCCTCTCTCTTGTTATTGCCTTTTCTAGATGACTTCCAAGTCACAGGCAAGAGCATTTTAGGATCCTGGAGTGTTGGAGCTAGAAGTAACATCAGAATTTTCTCTGGTTCACTTTTAAATCCTTCCCCCCACCTCAGTTGTTCAGAAGCAAGCAGGTCAGAGCTGAGGAAGACACTATAGAAAGCCTCTTTGTAATATTGATGTATGTTCAGTGTGTGTCTCTGCTTCCTGACAACTGTTCTTTTCCAGAAACTTCTTTTCTCTGTCTCTTATCCTCCATATGCTCTCTACCAGATTTTTTTTATAACCCCTATCATGCAATATATTCAGTTTTTTTAGCCAGTAGTCAAATAATAGTCCCCATGGTCACCTTTGCGGCACTGCAAGAGCTATACCTCTACTTTAGAAATAGTACATCTTGCAACCCCCATGTAATGAGTTGTAGAAGCTTATACTAATTGAAAACCAGTTGTAAGACATCTAGGATAGTGAGTATGGGTTAAAAATGAGACTCTTGCTTTTCTTTCCTGTTGACGATGTTGGAGTGAAGAGTGCTGGGCAGAAATTATTTTTAGGGATTCATGAAAAGACACAACTGTATACACCGAAGAAAATGTAAATGTAATATGTTAAATATTTAATTTAATTGAAAGCATAGGGTATGGGAGCTTGTTTGAAGAAACACCTGTCACATTTTCATTTCCCCTCAATCAATCAATGACAACTCTACTCTAGATTGCAACACGGTGCCTGGAAACATGCCAGCATGGGAGGGGCCATGCTGATATATTTCCATTCCTGACAGGGTGTGGATTGAAACTTCCCTGGCCGGGGCTCAGAAGCAAATCTAAGGCAAGAAGGTAAATGCTTACATGTGTATCATTTTGAACAATGAAGACTACACTGGAAGTTTATTTTAAATACTAGAAACCCAAAGGATATAATTGAAATGATCTTATATCTTATATCTATTAAGTCAGATGTCCTTAAAAAGAGTATTTTTGTTTTATGATGGTTTGGATTTTTCTATAGCTATGACAATACTCATTAGAATATAAATTAACATTCTATTCCTCAGGCCCCAATTGCCCACTCAGGGAGCTGATATGTATGGTTGAGTCTTTAAAAGATTTAGCTGATTGAAAATTTTCATCTTCACATTGGGATTATATCTCATCTTTTAATACATTATTTCTGAAATATAAAATGGCACAATATGCAATTTCTACATTTTAAACAATGTGAATTTAAATATATTTTTGTGTCATATCTTAAAAAACAGTTTTGATTAACGTCTTTCAGAACTATTTCTTTATTTTTAGATATTATTTACTGTAGCTTATTTCCTGTTTTGACTGTTGATTCTAGAAGAATAACATCTAACTACATAAAGATGGAGTTTCATGGTTGGGTTGTTAGATGAGAAAATTATAGAAGCTATAAAATCTGAGAAATTTGGAATTTGGAGTATTAAGTTTTTTCCTATTGTATATAGGAAATAATAATTTTTTTAAATGAAAAATATGTTTATTTGCGTGTGTGTGTGTGTGTGTGTGTGTGTGTGTGTGTGCGCGCGCGCCATGGCATATGTGCGGAGGCTAGAGAATGACTTGTGGAAATTGGTTCTTTCCTTGTACTTGGGGATCAGAATCATGTCATTAGGCTTGGTGGCAGCTATCTTTACCCTGTGAGTCATTTTGTCAATCATTAAAGAATAATTTTATCCAAAATCTTCTTGTTGTTAGAACCTCTATCCAATTTAAATTTAACATTTTTTCTCATAAAAGGAAACAAACATGAACTGTTTCTAATCTAGTAAAATACTAATCAAGGGCTGTTTCTACTATGCAACACTTCCACCCATTATAGCTGCAGCAGATATCAACATGTTTCAATGATGCTACCTAAGATTTCAGATATTAGAACTGTTTACCACAGAAACAAAGCAAAGGAGTCCATGCATACTTGCTAAATGCTTCAATGTGCTGGCATTCTCTTCTTCACTTACAAAGTACAGAGATGAATAAGAACTCTGAGTTCACCCTCAAGGGAACCATATTTAGAAGTGAAGTGAATACTGAATATAAAAAGCAAGTATTTATGGGTCAATACTTATAAGGACAAGCAAAGAGAAGTAAGTGTAGTGGTCACCACGTACAATGGGGACTAATTGAACTTTGAGGAGAAGAGGGTGGTAGCAAGTGTAAGAGGATGTTTCATGAATAGAGAAGCCCGAAATATAGAAGCTAGGTGTGATAGATCTTGTACTGGTGCCTTAAACCCTCTAAGAGGACTATGAATAAAGCTTGATCAAAGTACATGGTTAGCTCTTGGTTCTGTCTCTAACATCATGGAACAGAAAAACAATAAAACAATAGATAGTCAGACTCCTCCCACTAAACCAAACAACAGAAAGTTAAAAAAAGGTCTTTTTCTTAACAAAAGAAAAACATTTAGAATTAAAAGCACACAAGAGACAGCTAAAATTATACAAGGAAGTTTTATTTTCTTATAAAAATTGGAAATTGATGTGTTTTAAAATTTTTCTCAAGATATGATAATTTCAGGTTTGAAATGTCAAAATAGCACCAAAATAATCAAGGATTTTAAATAACTAAGAGTAAAAATACAGCCGGGTGGTGGTGGCGCACGCCTTTAATCCCAGCACTTGGGAGCAGAGGCAGGTGGATTTCTGAGTTCCTGGCCAGCCTGGTCTACAGAGTGTGTTCCAGGACAACCAGGGCTACACAGAGAAGCCCTGTCTCAAAAAACAAAAACAAAAACAAAAAACCCAAAAAACCAAACCAAACCAAAACAAAAAGAGTAAAAATACTTCTACAATAACAATAATGGGAAGTAAACTTTAGGAATCAACTTCAGCTTTCATGATACATATTATATATGTAAATATATATATACATATGATAAAGTGTTATAGTCAATCCATACATTTCACAACTTCAATAGATGAGTTACAGGTAAATATGAAAAGAGAACTAACAGACGATCTCTAAATAGGAGAAATCATATACTAAATGTTCCAACATTACCATCACTGGAATATCAATGAAATGTAATACTACTGTTTTGTATGTTTACTTTTCAAGACTATTAATTTGTGTGTGTGTGTGTGTGTGTGTGTGTGTGTGTGTGTGTGTGTGTGTGCACCCATGCCCATGCTATGATTTGTGAGTGAGGCTCAGAGGACAACTTACAGGAATCAGTTCTCTCTTGCACCATTAGAGTCCTAAGGCTCAAACTCAGGTCCTCTCAGGCTTTTCAGCAAGGACATTGACCAGCTGAACCATCTTATTGACCCCATTTTTATATTTGAAGTAATAAGGAATGGCAAACTGATATTATCTGAACATAGATTATGATTTGTGTGTCTTTATCCGAACCTCTGAGATGATAGTATGAAAGATAAAAACTCTTAAATTATTTGACTTAGAAATCTTATGCTGAAGAAGTATCATCAGGAAATAAGATGAAAGAGGAAGCAACTATATATATGAAGATGTTCACTTTATAATAGTGAAAGATGGAAAACAAAAGTGACCAGTATTAAGGCATCTGTTTATAAATTGCATATATTCATTAAATTGTACAGAGAGTAAAAGGACAAATATGAACACAGTTACAATGTAGACATACATGTAAGACACAGTCTGAAGTGAGGAGTTGTGAAGAGAATGCATATACCCAGAGGTATACACTCATATAAGCATGGACATGCACACATACACACACATGCATACATTTGCACATACATGCACAGGCATATGCTCACATATATGCATGTACACACATATACAATGCACACATTTGGACACATGCATACACATAATGTATACATGATATGAAGTGCATGCTGAAATTTCAAGACCTCAAAGCACATGGGAACCAAAGACAATGAAGTTATGAATACAATAAAGCCCAAACCTCTCATTGTCAACATTCTCCCATATGTACAGTGAGTAACAATTTGAGAATCATTTTTTTATATTATCACATTCTTTATGTCTTGTTAGAGATTAAGTAGTATATCAGTTAGTTAGAATATTGAGAAAATATGATAGCTTTTTTGTCATAGATGGGTTTTTATTTTATTTTCTGTTACCTCATCTCTGTATAGCCACGATCAGAAAGAGGTGATCTTGGGGTTAATAGGTATGAACTATGCAAGACAATCTCAGTTAAAGTTATTTACAGTCTTGGTCTCTCCATTTCTGTCTGTAAGCAATATGAAAAGTTTTACAAGGCCGGTATTATGAGCAATGGTTATGGGAGTCGTAGGGGGACAAACTGGGGTCTAAGACACACTTAGGCAGGAAGGAGATTCAAGGAAGATGCCCTAAGGACTCTGTAGGCTGGGAGTCCTTTGTGCAAATAGTTGCCTTGGTGAGAGACATGAATTGGATAGGTGCTTGTAGCAGAGGTTGTCATAACAGAGATGAGTGATGGGGTATCCAGGATGTGGCATTAGGGTGGTAGTATTTGCTGAGGGTGGAGCATGTAGAAGGTGGGAAAATGTCTCCTGTGTTACTCTGAGTTAATCAGTTTGCAAACTACTGTTCACTTTATTTGACAGTGTGAGCTTCTAAATTTATAAGCTGTTTTTTTTTCTTTTTGAGAATTAGAGACAATATTTGTAAAACATTGGGTACACTGGCTAGAATTCTAAAGTCATCATGGGTGAGGTTAATTCTCATGGATTGAGCAGAGTGGATTTAGGGGGACTTTACTACTTTAAAAGGTTATTTCAGGGGTGTTTGGAAATAGTGATGACTAGGGTAAATCGTATTCAAGTTTTTCAAGTTTCAGCTTAAGAGGCAGCCTTCACTAGCAGTCAATCACCTTTAGACTTACACAACCTCAGTTTGCACCGTGAATATTTCCCAGCATAAAAGGGAAGCACTTCCTTTGGATCCTGGAGAGCACGCCCTACTGGCATCTAAGGCCTGAGTCTCACTGCAAGGTCTTGCTTTCAGTTTTCCAATATTCTTCATTCTTGTACCAAATAAAAACTGACAGTGTCTTAGACTGTCATGTTTGATAATATATTTATAATGCATTTTAAAATTAAACATATACATGCAAGTTATGTTTACATATAAATCCACATGAATGTGTAAAGATGTAAGTTTACCATGCAAGCAACACCTAGATAAGGAACTTGATCAGCTTCTAGAAGTCTCTATGCTCAGGGCCTAGGGTGCCCTGGGACTGATTCCCCCTTTTTATGAGAGCAGATTCCATTCTTTTCCAAATCTGGACATACTGATGTTCTCTTTGCAGTTTAAACTTTACCACAGTGAGTGCATTTACACGATAGAATTTGGCAAACACTCTAATGTCTGGCTGGGAAGTCAGTCTGTTGGATTACTAATGTTTCTACACAAGACTGACCACTGTTTCCCAAACCCACCCTCAAATGCAGCCATTCTCCTCACCTTTAAGATACCAGATTGGGGCTAGGTGGTGGTGGCGCACGCCTTTAATCCCATCACTTGGGAGGCAGAGGCAGGTGGATTTCTGAGTTCGAGGCCAGTCTGGTCTACAGAGTGAGTACCAGGATAGCCAGGGCTACACAGAGAAACTCTGTCTCGAACAAACAAAAACAAAAACAAAACAAAACAAAACAAAACAAAAAAGATACCAGATTGGATTGTTCAGGAACTTTGCATGGTCTGTCAATACTTCTCAAAGGCAGGCATTGCATCTCTTTCAGTTCATCCTTTTACAATACCTAACCGAGTCGAAA
This sequence comes from Mastomys coucha, assembly GCF_008632895.1. Classification (NCBI taxonomy): domain Eukaryota; kingdom Metazoa; phylum Chordata; class Mammalia; order Rodentia; family Muridae; genus Mastomys; species Mastomys coucha. The sequence continues at coordinate 3,274,204 of NW_022196891.1, forward strand.
AAGGTTATAAGCATTTATAGAATGATTAGATAATTTTTGAGTATAAAGACTGCATCCCTAACTAATTAGCTAACCAACTAACTAACCAATCAACCACAGAATCAACCTACTGACCAACCAACCAACCAACCAACTGACCGTAAGAAGATGGTTGTCAGATGGCATCTTAATCAAGACATTACATGTTCATATTTTCTATATTCTAGACTTTTGTATAAAGTCAAGCAGAGCAAACATTGATATCTTGTTATTGCTGCGGCATTAACTCTGCTGTTTCTTTTTCCTGGCCATCTTCTGTTACAAACTCTTCCTTGAAAGGAAGTGCTAAAGGCATGCAGAGTACAGTAGGGGATGCAAGTTGGTCTGTGGCATGCTAACAGGCTTATACTCAGAAAAGGAAGCTGAGATGAGACCAGCCAAGACAAGAGAGTCGTGAAAACTAGCTCACAAAATTGCTAGATGTTGTCTGCAGAAGTGGTAGAGAGAACGTGAGGATATAGTGTGAGCAAAAGATAGCACGGGTATTAGAAACAAGGGCAAATATTGCTAATAAAACAAAGTGCTGTAACTGGGAGCAGGTCTGGGCATGGTGATGTCTTAGCGTGGATTCTCTCCTGGCCCATACATGGTAGTGTGCAAATCACGGCCCTTCATCTGTTCTCAGAGGATTTTTTGTTCTGAGAAGAAGGGAGTTGGTCTACATGAATGGTCATGCCCTTCCTAAAGCAGTGAAGCTTTTGTTCATTTAGCTCCGTGAGCACTAATGCTGCGGATGAACAGCCCTCCCGAGGGCCAGAGGTGGTGTGGTGCAACTGCAGAGTGAGCATTCACCAGGCTGAGAACACCGTTTGCCAGCCAGGATCGATCATTCTGTGTGTCCTCTGACCCTGTTGTGAGTAGCAAGCGGCCTCCAGAGTGGCCACTGTCCTCTTCATCCACAGTGCGATGCTACCTGTGTCAACTGTGTCATCCACAGTGTGATGTTACCTGTGTCAACTGTGGCAATAAAATCAAGGTTTAAAAAGCATTAAGCTTTTTTTTTTTTTTTTTAAAGTTATGACTAAATCCCTTCGACTCAGGCCATTGGCATCCTTTCTTTACTCCATTAGCATGTTTACTTCACTATTGTCAGTGGAAGCAGAGTTTAAAAGAACTATAAAGAATGTGAAAGCATTTCCTAGTGAAAACATGCTTTCTGGGGCGATTCGACTTTATTGAGATACTAGGACACATACTATCTTAAGAAATGCCACTTTCAGGGAATATTGTTTGTGAAAACAAAACAAAACAAAACAAAACAACAGCAAAAAACTCAAATGGCCTCTAAAATTGGCCCATGCATCACTATTTTTATGAGAATTGTACACATGGGTACAAGGCATTTTAACCATACCCACCTCTCTCTTACCCTCCAAATCTTTCCTTGTACCCTCTGAACTCCTCTCAAATGAAATCTATGTTCCCTTCTCAAATCTATGTCTCTCTGAGTTCAACTAGCGTTTCCTGTATACACATGGGTATAGGGCTGACCACCTCAGCCACATAACATTAAAACGAAAAGTTTATCTCAAACCCAATGTCAGGGCTAGAGTGAGAAGAACAAATCTGTTACAATTTTGTCAGAAAAAACCTTTAAGAATGATTATAGACATGCATTTAAAGGGGGGTGTGAATGCACCATTGTACATTCAGTATGTACAGTGGGGTGTGTGTGTGTGTGTGTGTGTGTGTGTGTGTGTGTGTGTGTGTGTGCATGCACACACAATCAGCCTATTTTCATTGAAGAGGCGATACTGATGTAGTTAAAACAGTGTCGAGTGACAGTGTTAATGTGAACCTTAATGTATGTGTGTATGTGTGATTTTCTTCTTCAATGCTTGGCTCTGTCATATCAAAGTGATGGGATCCACTTTTCAGAACTCTAGAATTAGAGCTCATGTATGTGAAGTATTTAACACATGCAAGGCAGGCACATTTTTAAGAAGGTTGCCTAGGAACTTGCTGGGCTATGCTTCATATGTACAGCAAGCTTCTATCAAACTGGGAAGATGTTAGGGCCACAAGCACCATTCCCTTCAGGGCATTAACTATGTTTCAGTGCTTAACTCTGTGTTCAGTGTCTTATAACCGTAACACGAACCCATGGCTTCTATTTGTGTCTTAGAAATACATGAGGTCCAATAAGTGAAGAGAAGAAGAAACCACTTCATTTGAGAGGGAGGGTGAGCCCCAAACACTAGCCTGCATTTCTAGATGGAGTGAGGGTGAGCCAAGGACTTGTCACTAGGGAAGCCATTCTCCTTGTTTGACTCTGTTTTACCTGTGCTATTAGATTGTCACAAAGGAATTAAAATCAATGGCCTCTACATGGCTGGTGGCTTTCAAGCTCTGTTTCCTCTTGAATAGCGTTGATGATGAGTAGCTAAAGTATGTCAAATTAGATGAAGAGGTCATTAACAGAAGACATACCACATAAGAATTTGCTGGACATTTTCTCAGTCACAGACCGTGGAGGGAAGAAGAGCAAGCAGAAGAGGGCACAGCTCAAAGGGGAGGGAGAGGTAGACTCGTGCTTTCTTGGTTGCTGACTTGGTGCCAGCCTCTTCCTTAATTTATCTGAATGAGGTTACACATACATGTGTAAGATGCACTTACCTGTATAAGATATACATGTCATGTGGAGACAGAGCAGGGGTTAGAATGACACTTCTGTAAGCTGAGTAACAGAGGTGACTGACAACACCAGAAGTGGATGAGGTGTGGGACAGCCTTTTGCTGAGAACCTCAGGAGGAACCAGCTCTGGAGATACCTCAGTTCTGGCTTCCTGGCTTCCAGGGCTGTGGGATAGTAGATTCCTGTTTCCTAAGCCTAGTAGTATAGTGACTAGTGATTTCGTCTTCTGCTATGGCTGTGAATGAAAATACATCTATGTGTATCAATACGGACACCAATTTCATTATTTATATGGAAGGTTGATGACTTTAGTTTTCCAATTCTTTCCCTCCCTACCCCAATCTGCTTTCTTCATGCTCGTCTTCTTCCTCCTCTTTTCTTTCCTCTTCCTCTTTTTCCTTTTTTCTCTTCTCGATCCTCCCCTTTTTCTTTCTTTCTTCCTTTCTTCCTCTCTCTCTCTCTCTCTCTCTCTCTCTCTCTCTCTCTCTCTCTTTCCACCTCCTTTCCTTTTCTCATTTCTTCCTCTCCCTTCTCCTTTCCTTATCTTGCCTACACTAGGCAAGTATTCTACCACTGAGCTCTACTCAAAGTCAGTTTTTCCAGTTGCTAAGAAAAACATTGAATGGGTCCAGAAAGATGACTCAGTGGTTACGAGCACTGACTGCTCTTCCATAGGTCCTGAGTTCAACTCTACACTGTGGCTTACAACCATCTACAATGTAGTCTGATGCCCTCTTCTGGTGTGTTGGAAGACAGCTACAGTGTACTCATACACATTAAATTAATTAATTAATTAATCTTTAAAAAAAAGAACCACATTGAATAATAATTTTATATTATTATATTTTGGATATTAAATGTACGAATTGCCATTTATCTGTTTTCTCCATTCAATTTTTTTCTTTTTTCTTTTTCTTTCAGACAGTAACCAGTGTTACAATGGACTCTCTTACTGTGGCAAACAACAAATTTTGCTTCGATTTTTTCCAAGAGATTAGCAAAGATAATGCTCGTAAAAATATCTTTGTCTGCCCTCTGAGTCTCTCAGCTGCCTTTGGTATGGTCCGCCTGGGAGCGAGAGGGGACAGTGCGCATCAGATCGATGAGGTATATATTGAGAAAGACACCACACAGTGCCCTGTGCTCGGTCTGGGTCTGCACAGGAAGCTAATCTGATTCTCTGTGATCTGGAGTTGCTCACTGTGCTCAGCATTTGGGCTTGGACAGCTCTGTAGTTTCCTTTACATTTCATTCATCTTTCCTGTGGGATCTCCCTCTTCACAACAGTCTAAATTTCTGTCACTCTTTCACTCTACAATTATTGATATCAACATTGTTAGGAACCTGCAATGAGGGTGTGCTTCTTCTCTTGTTCCTCCCATTAACTAGAAGTGTATTAGGACCTAGATAGTTACTCTTAGACATTGGAATTTCACTGGTCAGAGAATCCCATTGGCTTTCCCTTTGATAAACCTCCTGAATCAGGGCACTTTGGACTCCCTGAGTTCTCAGCTCCACAATCGTTTCTTGCTTCTCTGGCAGCATCCTATGTTAATCCCATTGACAGTATGTTCCTAACACTGATGCCTGAGACTCCTTAAGGCAGAAATCAAACTTTTAAGATTCTGTAAAACCAAGACTTCTCATTAGGCTCAAAATAGAAACCCAAGTCCTTATACTGGCCTTAAGATCTGGGCATATGAATCTCCATACCTGTGTCTCTGTTTCTTATCTTCCTTCACCTCTCTCCAGCCTGCCACATTCGTCACTCAGGTCCCTTGCGAAAGGAAAATGAGTCTTACTTTGGGGTCTATGTTTGGGTTCCTTTGCTTTGTGTGTCTTCCCTCAAAGTATTAGTTACTTTTCTATTGCTTTGACAAAACACTGTGACCACATCAATGTATAAAAGCGACTGTTTGATTTGGCTTATAGTTTCAGAGGGTTGGAGTCCATAATGACAGAGCAAAGACATGGCAACAGGAACAGCAGAGAGGCATATAATGCTTAACACACAGGAGGCAGAGAGAGCACACTGCGAATAGTGCAAGTCTTGAAACCTCAGATTCATTCAACCAGTGACACTCTGCCTCCAAAAGGCCACCCATCCTCATCCTTTCAAAACAGTTCCACTAACGAGGGACAGGTACACAAACATGTGAGCTCATGGGGGACTTTTGTTGGAACTACCACACTCAGATGCCCAATTGTTTGGTTTACTTTCTTCTTCATCAATGTTTCCAACCTTTAAAAGGCTCACTGTAACCATCCAAGCTCCCAATCTCATAAAAAAGCCTAGTTACTCTTACCCACAGATCACTTCCAATCATTGTACACACCGTAACGAAGTACTATGTATATTATTTGTATGCCCTCTGTATTACTACATGATCTCGGAGAGATTTTGTTCTACAGCAGCAACAGCCTGGTAGAGGCATCAAATAAATAGTTGTAGGACAAGTGAGTGTATATGACAAGACCCTCTGAGCTGTGAGCTTCTGAGGCTGGCCTCGCACCTCCTGGGCTCTAGCAGACAGCACAAAAGTTAGGTATCAATGAGGCTGCTGCTCCTTAACATGGAGAAGTCGGATTCATAGGTGAAGGCTGAATTATCCTGGGTCATGCTCTTATATCTACTTATACCTGCTCTATGTTGCTTCTTCCATAAGCAACACTTAGCTGTGGAATGGGGTTAGCATCTTCCAGGAGTGGCTGGTCTTCTTTCCCTATGCAGTTGGTGGCCACCTACCAGTACCTGGATCTGAGCTGTGTGGGGTACACCTCTCCTTCCTTACTTCCTCTGTAATACTGAGCAGCCGTATCGCATCACATTCACTCCCCTGACTGATGTGAAACCCAGATCAGTGCTGTCCAACACAGTATAACTCAAGCCACATATGAACTTAAAATACTTTAAGGAGTCACATGAAAATTTCAAAAGACAAGGCTACGTTTAATAATAAGTTTAGGATAATTCAACATTTCTGAAATATCTTATCAATACATAATCAATATGCATTTTCATGAGATATTTTACATTATTTTTCATTCTATCCTCAAGACCTTGTGTGGTTTTTATATTCACACTCAAACTTGTTATGAAGCTGAGGATAATCTAGAACTTCTAATCCCCTGAGTTAAAAGAATGAACAGGTAGAGAACTCAGGGCTTTGAACACTTGGCTAGCCCCTTATCAACAGAGCACATCTCTAGTCTTAAATGTATTCAGAGGACGAGGGCAATATTCAGTGAGCCCCAGTCCTGTGAACTATCGTTGATTATTTTGTTGACTTCTCATCTTCATATTCCCTGAAAGGCCCTCCCCTTGTCGTTATCACACAGGTATTACATTTCAATGAACTTTCCAAGGACGAAGGCAAAGAACCCAATGATCTCTCTTCAAAAACCAAAAGCAAGGCCTCTGACAGCTCTCTGGAAGGGCAGAAACAAGCATCAACTTCTCAGGGTCAGCAGGTGAGCATCTGAAAACTCTCTTCTTTGCTAGTTGCTCACTTTCCCTCTGCTGTGCTTGGTGATCTTATTCTGAAGAGTAGGTGCAGGCTGTCACAAACAGTAGCAATTGCACACGATCTGCAATCCCTTTCTGCCTACACCTTTTCTATGTCCTCACCTGTGCCCTATTCTTCTCTGCATCCCCAAACCTGGTAACACAGGACAATGACATCTTCATGGCTAGCTCTGTATTGCTCCTTTAAACCTTTAGTGGTGCTTAACTTCCCAGTTATTATGAAACCATTTGTTTCTTCTTTTGTTAGGGTGAATCTACAAATGAGCATCAATTGCTTGGTTGCCACTTTGGGAAACTTCTCTCCAGAATAGACAGAGACAAAACTTATTACACAATAAGTATGGCCAACAGACTCTACGGAGAGCAGGGATTCCCAATCTGCCCGGTGAGTATCAGGGCAAGGTGTCCACAGAGCATGCTCTGTAAATAAGAGAGGCCATGGGTCTATTGACTGGGACATCTCTGTGACCTGATTCTGAGGTCCCACACTTCTTTCTCCTTCCATACAGTTTTCACCTTGGGCTCAGGAGACCACTTATAAATGGCACAGCATGGATAGAAAGGGTCATGTAATTCACACCCCATTGGCACATGAGTGAGCTTCATAAGGTACCCACGTGACTGTCTTTTCCAATGGGGGTGTGTGACAGTCATCTTTTGTGCCTTATGTGCCTGGTAAGACAGAAAGGTATCGCTCTAAGATCCCCCATGGTGCTTTGACCAGGTGGTTCCCAGGGGAACTATGTTTTGCTAAAGGTACATGGCACCCCCAAAAGATAGATTATTGAGAGCCTAAAGTCACAGGCCTTCTTTCTATGGATAAGCAGCTCTTACCTGAAGCAGGGTATGCTCCAGTTAAGATTTCAGTCTCAAGAAAGAGTCACACTGTCAGTAAGCTTTATGAATAGATAGAGGCATATGTGACAGAGCTGGTGTGAGCCAGGGGAACACCACAGTAAGTTTCTGCACCAGGTTTGAATCTTAACATATCAGATTATATATCTAGGATGTTAAGAGCTAAATCTAGACATGTAATTCATTTATTAAAAAGATTACAAATCGATGTTTTTGGTAATATATTATTTATTTAAAATTATATTAAAATATGGATTAATAAAAATACCTATCTAAACCATTTTAAAATTTTATTTGAATGTGGAATTAATTATAATTATATTCACAATAGAACTAATATGGTCTTCACGAAACTTTGTCATCATCGAAACTGAAAGTCTGTGACTATTAAGGTAGCCAGTCCCCTGATGTTAGATGGTTAGGAGTTTCTTTTTCAGGATCTGTTGGTCACCATCTCATCTTACCGACCAGCCACTTCTATATGATTTTGTCATGTTCTTTCCCACGTGTTTGAATTGAACAGGAATACTCGGATGACGTAACCCAATTTTACCACACGACAATCGAAAGTGTAGATTTCAAGGAGGATACTGAGAAATCAAGACAAGAGATTAACTTTTGGGTGGAAAGTCAATGCCAAGGTAAGAAAGGTCTGAGCAGTGAGGCTGGCACACCTTTCCATTTCCAAGAAAAGCAGTGCCCCTCCCCCTACCTTTACAACTTGCTCTTCTTCTGGGGCCTACTCTTTGTACATGTGGGGCATGCTCAGAGCTCCTTCTGACCAGCATCAGATGAGGCTGGGTGTGTTCAGGGTGGGGGCTACTTAGGCACTTTTATCATTTGTTTCTGATTTTCTTTTCTTTTTTTCTACTAGGATGTCTTATTTTAAGAGACTTTTGCAATTACACTCATTTACTTATTGTGTGTGTATGTGTGTATTCATGTGGGCATGTACTTGACATGTGGGTGTCAGAGGAACAATTGCAGGCGCCACACCTTTCCATTTCCTCGGATCCAGCTCATGCTGTCAGGCTTCTTAGTGAATGACTTTACCTCTGAGCCATCTTGCCAGCCCGTGACTTTTTCAGTTATGTCTCAGTACTCTAGTGCTTCTAGTATGGGGTCTCCTTTGGATACTGTGCTCCAGTGCTTCTATTATGGGGTCTCCTTTGGATACAGTTATTGAATCACTATCCTTTTAAGAAAGAGCAATGCTTTCAGCACTGAATGTTTCTTTGTCCATAGGATCAAAACTCATCTTTTCTATAAAATATCCATTTAAAATTGGAGTCATCTGTCATATTCAAATTACTGAGGACTCTACTTTTACATATATCTCTCGTGTAACAAAAATAATGTAAAACATTAAAATTGTAGAATTGTAATGTTGAAAGCTACAGGAGCAAGCATAATGGCTTATATGTACTTGGAATTAATATAGAGATTTATTGACATATAAGAATCTACCCATGCATATATGCTTTTAGAATTCTCTTAATGATCAATTAAGAATGAAGGGAAACTAGGGAGTGTAAGACAGGGAAGTGATTTAAATGCATTATTAAATGTAATGTTTGAAGTGGTTTTAATAATGATGTTTTGATGTATTTATGTATATATATGTATATACATACATATAATCCTTGTGATTTGCATATATTTGACTACCCACCTCCCCTGCCCTGCCTCTTTCCTGCTGAATAGCAGTTCTCCAGCTGCTTTTATATCCTCTCATCTGTGTGACTTCAGATTCTCTAGATGAGAGAAAACAGGCAATGTTTTGTTTCTTTCCCATTACCCAGTCTTGTTTGCCCATCCATTCTGTCTTGAGAGCCCTTCTACCCGATCATGGGCAGTCTTCCCCTGTAGTGTTATATATAGCCAAGCATGGAATCCTGATGGGAGGGGAGACCTGGGCTGGGCGTCTCTCTGCATCTGGCTTATTTTGTCTACCTTGATGATGCCCACTTCCATCCATGTTGCTGCAAATTGCATAATTTCATTTTTATTTATGGCTGTGTATAAATGTAGTTTTTACTCACTAAATTCCAATAGTAAATATATTAAATCAGAGTTGGATTCTTTATTTTAAAGTTGATTCTGAACACAGCCAATAAGGGAGAGACTTAAACTCTCTTCTCATTTTTCTATTTTTTTTTAACTTGCCACTTGTTCCACTTCTCTCTAGACTTTTCCCACCATTAACATGGTAGAGACTCCAGTCACCTCAGGCCTCTCACGGGGGAAGTGACATGTGGTTTTGTCAGTCGTTAAGACTGAAGGCAGGGTTCCAGCTAGTCTGAGTCACTAGGTGGTGGAGGATGTCCCCACCCCCACCTGTGCATGCACATACATCCTTTACAAAATTGAGCTCCTTATCATCTCAGGTCAAAGTGTTAGAGGAGGGCACCTAATGACTGTCAGCGTGAGATTGGAGTTATTCTTGTTCCATGAACGTTTGAAGAAGCAGAGGGAAAGGTGAGACATTGCATTTCCTGCCTCTAAATTTGAGTCTCTGACTCAGGGCCCTTGTACTCGAGTGACTGACAGCCAGGGAACCACAGTGGCTGTTTTATTTCTAGTTACTTGTGGTCCTTGATGCAATGCATTCTGATTCTTTCTTGTATTTGGAGAGACATACACTTCTTTTTTCCTTTCCTGTTTATTTATTTATGTACATCTCAGATGCTGTTCCTCCTTCCTCACAGAGTTCCTCCCCGTATTCTCCTCCCCTTTTTCTCTAAGATAATGGGGCCCCTGGCTATCCCCATACCCTGGCACATCAAGTGTCTACCAGATTAGGCTTGTCCTCTTCCACTGAGGCCAGACAAGACAGCCATGGAGACTGAGCTGCACATCTTCCATAGCTCATCCCAGCTCATGAATGTTCTTTGGTTGTTGGCTCTGAGAGCTCCCGGGGCTCCAGGTTAGTTGACTCTGTTGGTCTTCCTAGGGGTTTCTGTCTTCTCCAGGACCTTCAATCCTTCCCCCACCTCTTCCGTATGTATCCTCAACATCTACCTAATGTTTGGCTGTGGGTACCTGCATCTGTGTAGGTCTGCTTATTGGGTAGAGCCTCTCAGAGCACAGTTATGCTAGGCTCCTGTCTGCAAGCATCACTGAGTATCTTTGAGAATGTCAAGAATTGATGCGTGTTCATGGGATGAGTCTCAAGTTGGGCTGATCATTGGTTGGCCATTCCTTCTGTCTCTGCCCCATCCCTGCACTTCTTTTAGACAGGAGTGGGTCAAAAGCACTCCTGAAAATATCAGGAGGTAGCCTTGTTGCTGCAATCTAGTACTAGTCCAAAACCTTTGGGTCGAAACTTTTGTGCATTGGTTTGTGTGGCACACTCCCAGGCAGCTGCAGATTTCTATTCATTCTCCTGTCTCTCCTGTCTCTCTCCACACCTGAGCCTGCCTCCCCTCTCTTACCCAGTTCTCTGCTTCCCTCTTCCTCTTATGACTATTTTGTTTCCCCTTCTAAGTGAGATTCAAGCAACCTTGCTTGGGCGTCTCTTCTTGTTTAACTTCTTTGGGTCTGTGTGGTGTATCATGGGTATTCTGTAATATATGGCTAATATCTACTTATCAGTTGGACCATACTATGCCTGTCCTTTTGGGTCTGGGTTGCCTCACTCAGGTTGAAATTTTCTAAGTTTTCTGTACTTTTAGCATGGAGTTAAGATCAGCTTACTAATGGTGTTTTTTTTTTTTAAGGGAAATCTTTAAATCTACCAAATTATTTACTGTTTCTTTTCTGTGTGCCTTGGAATTTTTGCACTTTTAAGATTCCATTCAGCTATCTAGAAGGTAGTAGTTTGGTGAAGAAATCCTGTCTGAAACCTAATATATATTTTCTCTTTAATGAGTTGGCTTTGCTAGAACATTTTAAGAATCTATTTACAGCCTTATACTGTATCTTCTTGTAAAAGGATTCTCTTCATTAAGGCCTCAACATGCATTCAAGTGCTTGGTGATTTAAGGTGGACATGTCTTGATATGGACTAGTACTGGATGGCAGCAACAAGACCACCTCCTGATATTTTCAGGAGTGCTTTCTGTTGTCCTTACTTTTATATCACAGGGTGCCTGGTCTAAGATCAATGCAAGCTCCTCTTGTTCCTTTTTTGACTGTTTGGCACCTCCTTTTATAGCTTACAGCAATTTACTCCACGAAGAAGGGACAACTATTGATGCTTCTCAAGGAGTAATGTCTAGGTGTGGTTTAGAAAGAAGTGCTGTCTTCCACGAGTGTGTGTGTATGTGTGTGTGTGTGTGTGTGTGTGTGTGTGTGTTTACAAAACCGTAAGAGTTCTTCTTCTGTGGTGAAATGAAAGAGAGTGTATAAACCTCTACAAGGTAGGCTTTTATACCATAGCCTTGTGTGAGTGTGTGTGAGTGTGTGTGTGTGTGTGTGTGTGTTTATATGTCTATCATCTATCTATCTGTTTATATGTGAGATCATATAATGAATTTCAACAACTTCCATAGAGATAGTGTACTGGCTGGTTTTGTGTGTCAACTTGACACAGGCTGGAGTTATCAGAGAGAAAGGAGCTTCAGTTGAGGAAATGCCTCTATGAGATCCGGCTGTAACGCATTTTCTCAGTTAGTGATCAAGCGGGGGAGGGCACATTGTGGGTAGTGCCATCTCTGGGCTGGTAGTTTTGAGTTCTATAAGAGAGCAGGCTGAGCAAGCCAGGGGAAGCAAACCAGTAAGTAACATACGTCCATCAGCAAGGCCTCTGCATCAGCTCCTTCTTCCTGACCTTCTTGAGTTCCAGTCCTGACTTCCTTTGGTGATCAACAGCAGTGTGGAAGTGTAAGCTGAATAAACTCTTCTCTCTCCAACTTGCATCTTGGTCATAATGTTTTGTGCAGAAATAGAAACTCTGACTAAGACAGATAGGAAGTTCGTATTGTAGTTACTCTATCCAGTATATTATAAAAGTCAGGTGATTAGGTATATAATGAGGAAAACAAACTATGTTTGGTGACAATTTGAAACCAAAAGTGGCCAAGAGGACAGAGGATATGTTTATATTCACAGTGCTCTAGCGTGGGTCTTGCTCCAGGGCAGTGAGAGTTCTCCTTTATAGCTCTTACCCTCCTTCAAGCCTCCCGTAATGCTTTGGGCTTCTTGGGCCAGTGCTTGAATGAGTCACTCTCCAATGTCTCTGTGAACACTTTTCATGCAACACATGTTCTGGCATGCTTTTCTAGGTAAAATCAAGGAACTGTTTGACAAGGAGGCTATTGATAAGTCAACTGTGCTGGTGCTGGTGAATGCTGTTTACTTCAAGGCCAGGTGGGAGAAAGAGTTCAACTCTGAAAACACCGTCGATGCATCTTTCTGCCTCAGTGAGGTAACTGTATTAGCTGCCATTTTCTAGGTAGCCTGCTCCTAATTCCATTAATGGTGATCAGGGTGAGTGTCTAGAGACTCAAGCCAAATGCCTAGACCCAACGTTATGGCTTACAATTATAATAAACCATTTGTGCTTTACAAAAGCTAGTACCTAAAGTTCACTGAACCTTTTAAATATAGCTATTCTGTAACACAACACATATTTCAGAACATCTATAATACTAAACACATACAATTTGTTAATCAATTAAAAGTTTGTGTAGATTGGTGCATGTCTATAAAGTCAGCACTTATGAGGCAGAGGTAGGAGGATCACAAGTTCAAATCCAGCCTAGTCTACATAAGGAATAGCAGACCTTGTCATAAATTAGAATGGAACAGAACAAAAGAAAGCAAATGTATACACATAAAAAAGGAGATGGGCCTCTTCAATTTAAATTTGCTTCTGGTCTCACAATATGAAGCAATTCAGTTTTCTTCTATAATTTCCAAGAGCCCTGCCATCTCTCCCTAGACTTATCTGTCCTCTTTCCTGTTGTCCAGAAATGCAAACACTCTAAATATATGTTTCCAGGGAAAAGTGGTCTGGCATGTTGCTGGCAGTTCAGAAAAGCCTGATAGTTTCTGAATATTATCATTTCATTAACGCCATTTTATCCAAAATAGCATAATGCAAAGGGTGGTATTATCTCCAGTTGAGGTTTGAGAAAAAAGGTGCAAGATAACTTAATTAGCCACGGGTAAAGATTCATACCTATATTACTTCACAGGTTTTGTATTCTAAACCAGATAATTTAAGATTGGAGGAAAGGCCAGAGGTCATATCTCAGCCAATCACGTCTTAGCCAGTTAGGTGTGCTAACGAGTTTGTCTTACAAGCATGGTATATCCTCATTTGTAAGTTGACAACTTCCCCTATCCCAGTGTTGCTGGCAAATGGAGGTGCTGAGGGTAGTGCCTTTGCCTCTAAAGGAAGCCTGTGATGCAGCCGTCATTTTAATGTCCACATGATTATTGTTTAACTAAGGTTCCTCTTGGTGCCACTTAGAGTAATTCAGGCAGAATGAACAAAGACAATGGATTGGGATATGCCAGACATTGAAGACTCTATGCTTTCCAGCCTTACTTTGGCTGATTAGGGTGTGAGAGATATTTGGATTGAAAACAGTAAGTAGTCTTGGAGCTGATGATGGATGTGGGAGGATAAAGCATTTGGCAAAGCAGGGGGCATGTTATTGATTTGTAAGTAGAGAGATGTCTTAGGTTGGGTCACTGGCTTGACTCTGGACTTCTGATGTAGATCCTTCCCTTCTTTTTTACAATTGTTATTATTATTATTTTATTTGTTTATATTCCAGACGTTGTTTCCCCCTCCTTTCTTAAAGCACGTCCCTTCTCAGGGATGTTGAGGCAAATGGGTGTTTGAGCTTTTTACGGCCTTCTGTGGTTACCTCTATAACCCGTGTGTACCTCTGTGCACTGCAGAACGAGAAGAAGAATGTAAAGATGATGAATCAGAAGGGTCAGTTCAGAATCGGCTTTATCGAGGAGCTACAGGCACAAATCCTGGAAATGAAGTATACCATGGGCAAGCTCAGCATGTTGGTCCTGCTTCCGCCTTGTTCAGAAGACAACGTGAAGAGCCTGCAAGAGGTAGAGCTTCATTGCCACTTCTGTACAGACTCCAGATCACCGAGGGATAGCATCAGGGTCCGTCGTCCAATAGGATCACTGAGGGATAGCATCAGGGCCCGTCGTCCAAAACGGATGCTATCTTAGCCAATAGAGAGAGGCCTTGGAGAACACAGGGAATCTGAATGAGATTAGATATTTACTCCTTACTTTTTTCAGCGCAATGAGCAAGTGCTAGAGCAAGAGTCTTCCCTGCTTAAGTTCACAGATTTCTGCAATCATTTTGTAGACCAGAGAATCTGTATGATGAATAGCTTGAGAATTTCCACAAACCAAAATAGCTCTTTCTAAAATAGTTTGGCCTTTGGCCTTTGCCTTAGACTATCTGACTGCCTAGCTGTGTATTTTTTGAGAGCATGAAATTAATGAAGTCTGGGGAGGCCCACTCTTCTGAGGAAGGGGAGGAAAGACAAGATAGGTAAATATATAAACATATAGGAGATAGATAGGTGGAGAGATAGGTGGAGAGAGATACCAGCATGGTAAATAAGAACTGTCATGCTTCAAAATATATGATGCACTAGCACTTTTTAATGTATACTAATTATATTGTATGTTTTACTTGGTTAGTCCTTGGAAGAGCTTCTTTTTTTTTTTTGAGACAGGGTTTCTCCTGGCTGTCCTGGAACTCACTCTTTAGACCAGGCTGGCCTCGAACTCAGAAATCCACCTGCCTCTGTCTCCCAAGTGCTGGGATTAAAGGCATGTGCCACCACTGTCTGCCTGAGCCTTTTCATATTATCCCTGCTTCATAGAAAAGAAACTTTTACATTGCGGTGGAAGTGCTGGCCTGAGTTTATCCAACTGAATTTTCTGGTGTTTGAGTGTGACCCTGCCAACACTCAGTGGGATGCTGACTCTTCTAGAATTTTTAGGGAGGAAAGATTTAAGTGAAGTCTAGAGAGGAAAGATTAAGAAGAAACTATTTTGAGGTTTAGGGAAAGTCTTTGGAGCATCCTGTAACTGACTAGGAACACAGATCCACACAGGAACTTTGGAATAACTGAGGTACTTTTTCAGGCTTATGATATGACCTTAAATGTTTTCTTCTTCTTACAGCTTGAAAAGAAAATAAACCATGAAAATCTACTGGCCTGGAGTAGCTCAGAAAACATGTCAGAAAAACCTGTAGCTATTTCCTTCCCCCAGTTCAACATGGAAGATAGCTATGATCTCAATTCAATTCTACAGGACATGGGCATTAAGGATGTCTTTGATTACACGAAGGCTGACCTTACTGGAATCTCTAAGAGTCCCAATCTGTATTTATCCAAAATTGTCCACAAGACCTTTGTGGAGGTGGATGAGATGGGCACCCAGGCAGCTGCAGCGAGTGGGGCAGTGGTTGCAGAGAAGGCCCTTCCGTCTTGGGTGGAGTTTAACGCCAACCACCCTTTCCTCTTTTTTATCCGACACAACCCAACCCAGAGCCTACTTTTCTGTGGCAGAGTCTACTCCCCTTGAATCTACTCTGATTTCTGAGGGTTTGAGGTGAATGGCAATATGGTTTCCCATTGTAAAACATGGGCACTTGTGTTTGGCTGAGTGTCTGAAGCTGACCACCTGCTGCTACAGTTGTGCGTGGAATCCCACAAGCCTCCCTTGAGTTTTGTTTCCATAACCTTCTGTCACCAGAAGCCAGATCTCACCACCTGTTAATGAAGTAGCCTTGCTCTTTCCTCAATCTTTACTGCTCTAAGCCTTCAAGCATATAAAGTCACCTTCAATGATTTGGAGGTCAACACAATGCAGACTGGTATTGATTTTATTTAAGCTACTTCCTTCCTTATGAAAAAATACTGTTAAGTTCGTCCTTATACTATTCTGAGAGATTCAAAACTCAGATTGTGGTTAAATTTGCTTGGGGAAACTTGGTTCTATTTCTAGGGTTCTTATATTCACAGATATCCTGTAGGCAAGACTCCGGGCCTCCCTTTCTTATGTGCTGTGGTTCATGGAGATGTCCTGTTATAGCTTTTCAATCCAGAGAAGATAAGAGGGGGAGATTTATTTAAGTGGTGGTCAAGGATATGTACATGTCTAAGCCAATACTCATTTTGTATAAGACAATAATATTTCTATCATGTGTCTGACCCTGACCTAGAAGGCGACAAGTTTCTAAAACTCTAGTTTTTCTCATTTTCCATATTGAATTCGTTTATAGTCATGCCTCTTAGGCATCATTACCATGAACTCCCCTCTATCTCTTTGTTCTCCATCAGAGAATGCCTGTCTATAGCTAGTTGATCCTCATCACTAGGGTGGTGGGCAAGATGTGATGCTTTGAAGACCTCCTGTCTTTTATTTAACTTTCCAGAGCTCCAATGCTGGCCATACAGTAAGAATAGTCCTCGCCTGGACACAGTGTATATGAAAATCCTTTTCAGGAAAATTGTTGGTTTCATGTCAAGGTCCAGGCTACTGAAAGACTGATGAATGCATGTTCTTGGGGCGCCAGCTTTGTTTCTGAAATGGCACTCAGAGTTCATGACCTCTGCTTTACCCTGATGCTCTGAAATGGGGAACCAGTGAGGCTCTCCTCTAACAAAGATACTTCTTGGTACTGGTCCAGCTTTCCTGCCCTGCATAGTGACTGTCCTCCTTCCAGCTGCCATTATAGAGGGAAAGGTGGCTGAAGCAGGTTTTGCAGGAAACTGATCTGACCTGACATTGACCACTTTCTTCCTTCCTTTCTTCCTTCCTTCCTTCCTTCCTTCTTTCCTTCCTTTCTTCTTTCCTTCCTTTTTTTCTTTCTTCTTAGTGACTTCTTTCTGAGAGACAATCCTTGCATTCTTCACAAGCTTTTTTCACCTTTTAAGCTTATCAATGCACCAAAACAATTTGAAATGGCAGGCACTTTGAGGAAGAAAAGTTTCACTCTTTTTAAAGATCCATTTTTTGAATTTTGTGTATATAAGTATTTTGTCTGTCTGTATGTCTGTGCACCGTGTGTGTGCAGTGCCCATGGAGATCAGAAGAGAGTGTTGGATCCTTTGGAAGTGGTGTATGTCTGTGCACCATGTGTGTGCAGTGCCCATGGAGATCAGAAGAGAGTGTTGGATCCTTTGGAAGTGGAGCTACAGATGCTTGTTATCTAACATGTGGACGTCAGGAACTAAACGTATATCCTCTCCAGGCTCAGGAAAGATTTGGCAAGCTTTACTCTTCAGAGGCAGAAGAAGGCTCAGCTCAGGGGGCTGAGTAATGGCTAGGAAGCCAAGTACACTTTCACAGTCATGAGCATCAGTGCTTGCACTATCCAGTGCACAGTTCCTTCCATCCAGCAGTATTGACAGGAGGAACAGGTTGGGTATTACAGCTTCAAAACCAATGGCTCTCTTTCTGATGATCACAGGGTTTGGTAAGAAGACTCTGGATACAGAGGCACCAACAGTCCTTTTCTTGCTCCTTCAGACTCCCCATGATCTTCTTTTGACCCATCTCCTCTTTATGACTCCTATTTTGTCTAATACATCTTTCTCCATCCAACACGTCCCCAAGTTTTCCTCCTGAGCTGGGGCAAACTGGAACACGTTGCTTCATGTAATTGCTGTTTACTTCTTTTACATGGGCAGTGCTTTAAAAATCACTCTATCATTACCTCAGGACTGTTTCACCTTATAAGCAGAGTGTGAAGATGTGTAGCTGGCTCAGTGGATTTCTTAGCTCTGTAGTTGAATGTCTGTCCAAATATAAGAGAGCCCATAAAGAAAAAACTGTGCTGAGATATTAAACAGCTAGAGCAATACAAATGCATATAAAACTAAATAGATTTTAAAGATGGTCAAGAAGCAAGAATAACACACTAGAATGTATAATTGTTCAAATATGACAATAAGATGATTTCTCTTGGAATTTATGAGAAATGGTGAAAGTTGTAGATCTAAAAAGAGAATGAAGGTTGGGGAGATGGCACCATGGGGAAAGCATTTGTCATGCAAGTGTGAGGATGACCAGAATACATGGAGAGCTGGACTCACACAGCAGGTGCCCCTGGAGTCCAGTGCTTCTACAGTGAATAGGGAAATTGAGGAGAGTTTTAGAAAGCTCTTAGGGCAGAGAAACAACAAGAGACCCAGTCTTAATTCACGGAAGAAGGATAGGACCAACATTCCTACACTTGAGGTTATCCTTTGATCTACACACACACACACACACACACACACACACACACTCACACACACACACACACTCACAAGCACACACACAGACAGAAACAGAGATAGAGAGACAGAGTGCAAAAAAGGGAGAAAAAGAAGAAGACAGAGACAGACAAACAGAGAGAGACAGAGACAGAGGCAAAAACGTAAATGGAGATAGAGAGTCACAGAGAGATACAGAGACAGCTATAGAGAGACAGAGACTAGACAGAGACAAAGAGATACAGAGAAACAGAGATAGACAGACACTTCCTTTACTATGGAAGTAAACCCAAGAATTACAGTGATCCTGAAAAATAGACTTGGCAACAAACTTTACAAA
Source organism: Mastomys coucha (assembly GCF_008632895.1). Lineage (NCBI taxonomy): Eukaryota > Metazoa > Chordata > Mammalia > Rodentia > Muridae > Mastomys > Mastomys coucha. The sequence goes on from NW_022196891.1 coordinate 3,292,803, forward strand.
GAAAAGTCTGAGAAAGATATCAGAATGAAAATAGTGACCAAAATAGTTTACATATAAAGGAAAAAAAATCACATGGGCATGAACATTTTTTTTTTTTTACTTTTTCTTTGAGAACTTTACACGTGTATATAATTTTGCTCATGCCCAGCTCACTTTTCTCATTCAATTTCTTTTGGACAACATCCACATGCTAGAACATTTATTTTGTGTTGGATTTTTAGATAACTATAAAATCAAGTCTATAGTTTTGAAGGGGAAATACATGCTTAAAACTTTTCACAGCCAAGTTTACTTTTATGTACAAACCAGTAGAAGATTATTCTCTTATATTTTGCATCTGTATGAGTATGTCTAATCCCAACCATGACACCATGCTGTAAACATCAAGGACATTAAATGAAACATGCTGTTTGAATAGATTCTAATGCAGCAAAACATTAAAAAATCCAGCCAAGGGATTGATCCAGTAAAATATATATCTTCAACTTATAATCAAAAGAAAAAAAACCTCCTTATTTAGAATTTTTATCCTTCCTAAATTTGTCAGCTTCTGTGACTATTCCTCTTCACATTCATTTATTTAAAATGTCAGATCCATGAATGAGATGAGTTTCACATTTCGGAATAAGAGTACAGCCATAAAATCTATGAGTTAGGAGTGTAATAAACCTAATGCTCCCTGTGTTAGTCATGTGGCAGTGTTGGTGGCCTCCATTTTATTAAATTATCATCCTATTCATTCTGAGATCTAGGTCACTCTTACATTGGACAACTGACAAACTGAGGTACAGAGATTCAATAATGTGACCAAGATCACACATGGAAGCATATGGTTGAATCTAGATTTGAACCATGCGTCTGTCTATGACATAGTTGAGAACCAGTAAGCTATGCATCTTTCTAAGCAAAAGTCAAGGATACGAGGAGGTTTTCATGTCCACCTCTTTATTTTACACGTTTGGCCTATGAGAGCTCAGAACTTACTCACTGGAAAGTTTTGGGTAAGGGAGTAGATGTGGGCTTAGAGTGCCAATGTTCCTAAAGTGCAGAGAGGAAATGTTCAAGAGAGGGCAGAGGATGAGGCTAGGCTACCGTTGTGGTGGTCGGTTTCAGGATTACAGCAGGAGAGCTGCAATGCATCAGACAGGGAATAGCCCAGGCCTTGGTGCCAAGGCACACCACCTCAGTGTGTCAGCTGGAGTTGTGGCACTACAGTGGTACCTGAAGGTGCCTGGCAACCTCAAGGGAAAGCAGACATTCTCAAGCCAAGTTATATGACAATAATTCACTTAAACGGAAGCACATGCAGTCTCTCCCACTCATTTCTAAGAAAGTTTGAGGTAAAGCCCCAAAGGGCATTCGTTCACAGTTTGATGAGAGATTACGTTTGTAAAGATCAGCTTATCACCTAGACCTACTCAGTATCAGAGGGAAATAATCATACAAGAAAGTCAACTTGAACAGAGTTCATAGACAACACAAAAGACAAAAATACCCAATAAAAACTGGTGTCATAGTAGCCACTAATTAAGGATTCATTCTTCCTATGAATCTCATCACCATAGCAGACTGACCACAGCCAGAACAACAGAGTAAACTGCTCTAGAGCATCAGCTGTGTGAGTGCTCCAGGGGCTTCCATGAAACTCAGAGCAGGAAGCTAGACAAGTAGAAAGGGAAAGAAATTAGAAATGATAGTCTGGCTTTGAGGCTCATGCCTGCAATGCCAGCATTTAGAAGGCCTTGGCAGGGGAATCACTGTGAGTTTGAAGCTAGCCTGAGTTACACAATGAAATCCTGTCTCAAAAAAATGTTGAGTCACATATATCTGGTGGTTTATAAACTATGACCACCCATTATCAAGCATTTCAGGAATACAGGAGAAAGGAATTGAGCGCAAGCATGAAAACTAGATGTTCAGAGCCCAGGATGTCGCTCTGTGGTAAGAGCATCCTCAGACAGAGAACTGGTCTATCATGGACCCACACTGTCACACTGTGGAACAGTTTACACAGATCAAAGAAGGAGAAAAATATTTTCTAAAAGCAATGATAATCAAGAGAAATAATACATGAAAAATAAAAATCAGGATTCTTTTTGGTCCTACAAGACACAGAACAGTATTTTCAAGTTCCGAGAGAATAAAATTAACATGTACTGGGCCAGAGAGATCAACCACTAGGCAGAGTTCCAGAGAACCCAGGGCACCACCTACAGGGCAGCTTACAATTGCTCCTAACTCCAGGCCCAGGGAATGCAGCGACCTCTTCTGGCCTTTGAGGGCACTGCAAGTACTTGATGCACAGATATCCATGCAGGTAAAACACCCGGATGTAAAAAAACCAAAACCGTAACCACAACCCCAAACTAACATTTTAGCTACATAAACTGTCATTACTCCAGGCTGATGCTACAAGAAAGGCCTTTTAGTTAACCATCTGATAACCCTAGCTTTAAAAAGTCCTAGTTTTACTCTATATATACAAAAATAATGACAAAGAAGACCTATGGGCTATGATTAGCAGTGGTATAAAGATCACCCGCGATTTTAAGTTAAGGTAGAATCAATACTGACAAGAAAGGTGTGTACGACCTGGACACAAGAGGTGGCAGGTGGCTGGACTAATGGGGAGAAGGAAATGAGAGAGCAGAGAGGAGGAAGAAAATCCTTTGGTATTATTGCTCTCTTTTGAGCAGCAGTGAGAAAATAATTTAACTCTAGAAATTAATGGAAAACGATATGAAGGATTTGTATTAAGCTATGAATAACCAGCAGAAGAACAATTTCCAAAATCATTAGAAAAAAAAAATCCCGAACACTTCAAATCAAAGAGAGTAAAAAAGGACATGAGAAAGTGTGAATCCAGACATCCAGTGGTCCATACATCCTCAGGTTACACACAGACAACCAGTGGCCAGTACGTCCTCAGGGCAGTGGCTAAAGACGTGAGCTGAGCAGGGTTGGTCAGCTAAAGGACAAGCTACATTATAAGGACAAAGATACAGCTACAAGCTATGTTCAGAGACAATTAGTCAGCTTTCTCCAGGGAAACAGGACAGGTAGGATGAAGACATAGACACAAAGAGCTATAGAAAAAGTGCTCCTGGAGAGGTCTCATAGTCTACATCTGCATGCTAAAGGACTCGATAAGCACATTTGTTATATAGACTTACAGTTACACACTTTACTTCCATGGCTGCTCTTTTATTGAAATTTCTGTAATCAGTTTTTGAAGTTTACCTGATAAATTCTACAGGAATGGCCCCAAAGGACTCTCTCTATATCCCTGTGTTTTATTCTTGAAATAAGATATGGATGCTGAAGTGTAGCTCCTCACAGATGATGGTTTCTGACTGGGGTTGGGGTGTGGTGGGAGAGGGGGTACTGGCGGGTCTCAGTTTTCTTTAAGGGGCAGGTCACTAGAAGTCTGACCACGCTGCAGACTTGCTGTATTGCTCTTTTCTTTCCTTTCCTTTCCTTTCCTTTCCTTTCCTTTCCTTTTCTTTTCTTTTCTTTTCTTTTCTTTTCTTTTCTTTTCTTTTCTTTTCTTTTCTTTTCTTTTTCTTTTCTCTTCTCTCCTCTCCTCTCCCCTCTTCTTTTCTCTTCTCTTTTCTCCTTTTCTTTTCTTCTTGTCTCTTTTCTTTTTTTCTTTCGTCTCCTCTCCCCTCCCCTCCCCTCCTCTCCTCTCTTCTCTTCTCTTCTCTTCTCTTCTCTTCTCTTCTCTTCTCTTCTCTTCTTCTCTTTTTGTTTCTTCTTCCTTTTGGGAGATAGGTAGGGGAGGAAGGTTTCCAGGATGGGAGGAATGGTCCAAGACTGGGAATAAGTGTGTTCAGAGTTCATTACATGAAATCCTCAAATAATCAATAAAATATTATGTTAAAAAATACTTGTTGGGATATAGATTCTATGGTTTAGAGAGTCATTATATATATTGTTCCACTGAGGGGCTATGGATGTAGTGCGCTGGTAAAGTGCTTGCCTAGCAAGCCTAAGGCCTGCACCCATAGCTGAAACCCCAGCAGACACACACGCTCGCACACACACACACACACACACACACACACACACACGTATAATAGTCAAAATATTTAAATATTTCACTAATTTTCATGTTGTTCTCAAGAATTTTAAAGGCTATTTTCTGTATTTTATAATGGATGACGTTTCAAACCTCCGTTCCTCTCTCCCTCCTTCCTACCCTCCCCTCTCCTTCTTACCCCCTTTCTCCTCCTCTCTCTCTTTGGAAGTGTTAAAGAACCAACTATGTTAGTTTAACCAATTATCTTAGTTTTCATCATTTGATGTTCTCTTTCCCAGGTACAGATTCCTAGGCAATTTCAAAATCCAGAGTCAGGATTTATTTATTTTTATTTTTTGAAATACTTTCTTGGATCATAGGTTTAAATGAAATTTCTACCAAACTATTTTATTTTTATCTTTCACAGACTCCAACGGCACATGTTTTTAGGCTTCTTTGCTTTCTCTATTTCTGTTCTATGTGATCTTTTCACCCTGTGGTTTGCTTTTGTTTTCTAGGCTGTTCTTATAGCTCTTCTCTATGCCTGTATTGTACTTTATCCCTCTCATTTCAGAGAAGAATTATTTCTTTCTATAAATTCGTTTCCTGGTTTAAGACAATGATACTTCCACACCTTTCTTTTTGTTATTCACATCTATGCTAAATAATGACTCAGGACATCTTTCACGTCCTTACTCCTCCTTGATGTCACTGTCTGGGTTCAGTCTTCTCCTATGGCCTGTGGCTGCCTTGCTGGCAGGGTTCTCAGCGCTGAGAAGTGTTGATCTTACTGCTTCCCTCCTGCCAATTTTTCAAAATACTACTCAGGCTTCGTCATTCACTCTCAGATTTCCCTATGTTCATATTCTTAGGCTATTTACAGTTTATTTTATTTTGAAAATTCTGATAGATTTTAAAGGCACTTTTCCCTCTGTGTGCTTGACTATGTAAAATATTCAGACTAAAGTTAATGACATGTTATGAAAATTCTGGAGGGAGGGGGGTGCCATATTTTGTTTTTCTGGGCTCAAGACTGCCCTCTTCTGTTCGTGTTGATAAGTGCAGTTTTAGGGAGGGTGCGCAGGGGATGGTGGTAATATATACCCTGTATATACACATTACAGGGTAAAGACCCAAAGACTGTGCAGCATGACCAAAGTCCAAATTTAGAGTCTGTGTTGAGTCAGCCAGTGATTTCCTGGAGAATAACATTTCTTATAGAGTAACCTTGAATACATTTTACGTCTTGATTGGCAGTTGCAGGGAGAGCTAAAGCAAGCAAGCAAGCAGATTAACAGAAGCCAAAACCTACACCGGGCACTTTTACCCTGAGTTTCTAGAACAGGTTTGTGTACTTTCCCATGGGATTTCTCACAGGAGAAGTAGAAAAGAGGGAAGTCAGTTAAACCTAAGATGGGTATATCTAGCTGAGACAAGGTGGAAGAATCTCTTTCCCCACTTGTTTATTTAAAATGTGTGTGTGTGTTTTCTTATTACTATTGTTTTTGGTGAAGTCTACTCAATGGAATTTGAAATTAAGTGGCTTCAGTTCTATCACAGGAATACATATTGGTAAAGGGACACTAAAATGCCATTTAACAACTTTATAGTTGTTCTCAGAAGAATCCACATGAAATAAGTAGTAAATTTAACAAGATGGTTATCAAGGTGGTTAGTGTGTTACCCCCTACAAAAGTTTACTTTACTTACCATCAATAATTTTACAAATTCAATCTGTTAATTAATTCGTAACACTACAGTATAGTAGAAACTGTCGTTTGGTATAGTATCGTATATATCTTATCAGGATGACATGAATTTAATGATAAAAAATCCCTGAATCAGATCCAGTGCTGTACTTTAGTAGCATTTACTGTGAATCTAATATAAATGTTTGTTGAGTTGTGACAGACCGAGGAGCCTAGGAGATCCCTCAACCCGCGGGAGAAATCGGTGTCCTGGTAATCAGGAGGGCAGGAGTTGGCAATTGACAAAATGGCAGACACAACACAAGGAAGTACAGGATCTGAATGTATAATCTTAAAATTAGGCATCAGACCTTTATGGTCATTACAAAAGGAAAAGAAAAGTCTGACGGCAATGGGTCTAAAGCAGTAGCTGCCTCTTCTGGACTGGTGCTGCATTCCCCCTCCCATCCCCCCAGAGAGCTCTGGCCATGTGGGGCCTGGGGGGCTGCGGACCGCATGAGGGTAGAGGCTCGAATGCCTTGCAGTCCTTCTTACACACACACACACACAGCAGTAGCTGCCTCTTCTGGACGGGTGCTGCATTCCCTCCCCCCCAAGAGAGCTCTGGCCATGTGGGGCCTCGGGGGCTGCCGACTGCATGAGGGTAGAGGCTCGAATGCCTTGCAGTCCTCCTTCTTACACACACACACACACACACACACACACACACACACACACACACATACACACACACACACTTGGCTTTTATAGTCATGCTGAACACAAAAGGAAGTAAAATAAACAGTCAGGGAAATTGACAGAAACCAAGCAGGCAGGCAGTGGCTACATCAAAGTCACTTTGAACTAAGAGCCAGGTGGGGTTAGTTCAAATGGTTTCTTCAGAAGAGCAATAGTCGTGCTCAGCTATCTCCTTGAACCATCTCTGAGCGATCTGGCCAGTCCTAGGCTAGTTCTCTGAGAGGTCCCATTCTAGCAGCTCCTGGAAATGACCTTGGCTGCAACACAAACATTAGTGACAGATTCCCAATTTGCAGGGAAGCCCTTCGGCTTCTCTCTAGTATGTAAAGCAGTCTGCCCTGTGTGTGTGTGTGGTGTGTGTGTGTGTGTGTGGTGTGTGTGTGTGTGTGTGTGTGTGTGTGTGACTGTTCCGAGAATTCTAATCTCACCTTATTGATAGTAAACCCTAATGCCTGATCTCTATCACTTACTCTGGAGACAATCTGTCCAATTTAAGCAGCTTTCCTGTGAAAATTCCAAGCTAACAACAGGTTGGCACCAATCAGAATCAGTTGGAACACTGTGGAGGCCAGGGAACGATGTTTTAGCTATTTACTAGTCATTTCTTGGGGCACCTTTATGCCTGAATAAAGAAAGCATGCCTAACTTTCCATTGACTTTCTCAGAGACCAATCTGGAACACATCTGAGTTTAGGGCAAGCCAACGAATGAATTCCAGGAGGCTAGCTAGCTTCCCTGAAGCTGTACACCTCTGTGGGCTGCTGTCACTCAGACTAGACTGGAGTGGGCGTGGCATCGAGTAAATGATGGAAAGCTCCCAGACTGATTCATAATATCAAGAACAAACAAGCAAACAACTATGAAGGACTTATTAATGAATCTAATCAAAGTTTGTGTGTGTGTGTGTGTGTGTGTGTGTGTGTGTGTGTGTCCTATTTCTGTGAAGAGACACCATGACCAAGGTAACTCTTATAAAAGAAAGCATTTAGGGAAGCATTTAGTTGGGACTTCCTGACAGTTTTAGAGGCATAGCTTATTATCAGTATGGTGGTAATCAAGGCTGCAACCATGGTGGCATGCAGGCAGTCTTGGTGCTGGAGAAGGAATTGAGAGTTCTATATCCGAGTCCTCAGGCAGCAGAAAGAGAGAAATTCTGGGCTTAGAACGGGTTATTTGAAACCTCAAAGCCCTCACACCCCCAGTGACACACTTCCTCCCATAAGTCTACACCTCCTAATCTGTCAACTAATGCCACTCCCTTTGAGTCTATTTGGGCCATTTTAATTCAAACCACCATAGTGATGAACTGCACTGATGTGGAAGTATTAAAATATGTGTGTGTAGTTGAGCGTGGTGGTATGCTCTGCAGTCTCAGTCAGTGCTCAGGAAAGGGAGGTAGGCAAATAGGAGAATGGCCTGCACTACCTAGAGAGAGCTTGTTTCCAAATATAGAACCAAAACTTAAACAAAATTTCAGGCACTGCTTAAACACTGCCACAAAGTGGAGAGTATGCAGCCACTCTTTAGGTAAAAAGACAGAACATTCTCTTTTAACATTCTCTTCTGCCCTTTTCTAGTTCTTCCTTCTTCCTCTTCTTCAAAATGTAGTTACTGTGTTGACTTGCAGCACTTGTTTAGCTTTATTACCTGGGAATTTCGAATAAATAGAACCATGTCCTAGGATCCCTTTATATTTAGCTACTTTAAAATATACTGTTTGTAAAATGAATCCACTTTACTTTCTGCAGTTTTCCATAGTTTGAATAAATCACACTTAATTGTTAAAATGTTTGTTGATATACACTTGAATAAATTTGCTTTAAACCCTTGTGCACATGACTTCTGGTGCCCTGCATACATTTAGCTAGATGCATACTTGAGGTGGAATTATTAGTTTATGAGGTCCATATGTTCATTTTTAATAGCATCTTCTCACCAGTGAACGTGTTTAAATTTTGTGCAGCACTATCTGGCAACCATTAGTACTATTGCCCATGTGTTTGTGTGTCTCATTGTAGCCTAATAACCTATTCGTAATGGAAATTTACACATGGCATCTGAAAGTTGTCAAGATTTTCTTTTCCTCATGTTTGTATCTGATGGATTCAGTATCATTTGTTGGAAAGTACATTCTTTCCCCATTGCCCCTACAGCAACAGCTTAAGTCAAGTGTGCACATGTGACTGTGCCGGCCCCACCCTTCATACATCTGATGTGCCGGCCCCACCCTTCATACATCTGACAGGCTTAGTTACTTAGTAACAGGTTTTGCAGTCTGATAGGATAGCTGGCTCCTCTTCCTTCTTACCTTTGAAGAGCAGTGTGCCTACCCTTGGCCCTTTCCTCGTTCCTATAAATTTGGCACCACTTTGCCAGTGTTTTGAAAAATAAAGCCTAGAACTGTGTCTGAGATTGCAATGATCAGTTTGAACAAAATGAACATCTTTAAGTGATGGAATTTTCCAAACCATAAATTAAACACAATAATTATTTATTATAATATAATTAATACTATGTTAACAAAGTATGTTTTCCTTTAAAAGGTTTATATAGTTTTTTAATTCCCTAGTATATGTTGATTTTTAAATTTTATTTTGTAAGTTGTCAGATAAAATTGCATGTGTTATGGGGGCAAGCTAGTCTGACTCCCTCTCCTGCCCTAGTTTTCTGAGTGTTGGGATTGCAGGTATTATATTGTATCCAGCCTTCAATAGTTTTTGATGTTTTTAAAATTATGGTAACATTTTCTAATATATGTTGTTAGTATATTTGACTTTTATATTCATCTTGCTTTAGCTAATTGTTATAAATTTGTCCTTCATATGTTTGTCTCAATTTTTTGTGAGCATAATTGTAATTTTTCTTTTAAATAATTAGCTAATTAATTGATCAATTAATTAGCATCCATATTTTACTTGTGAGTACATACTGCTTTGAATGGAGATAGTGATGGTGTGGGCAGAGTTTGTTTGTTTTTTATTGTGTATATAAATAATATTTAGTGTCCATTAGGATCAAAGTTCTTTCTGTTAGATTCTGTGTATGAACCCTAAGTTATTTGAAGAAGAACATTTTAGTAAGCAAATTTCATTGTGTTTATGATTATATATAATTACAATGATAAGCATAAAATCTTACATTTCAGAAATCTTTCAAGTCATATTTCAGCTTAATTTTCTTGTGTGGATCACAAGGAGATAATATTTTTCTTTCTATATGTTTTTGCCTCCTTACAAACACTCTCAAGGAACATGAAAGATGGTAAACTCCTTGAGTAACATGTAAAAAAAAAGAACCCAAATGTATATTTAAAGAGAATTATTATGGGTCTTGTAAATTAAAAAATTTATGTAAAGGAAAAAAATATATATATAAGAATCACTGGAGAATTTTGTAATTTTTGTAAAAGCAATGTAAAAAGCACATGTTAAAACATGTTTGTCTTAGGTTAGGTACCTTAGATTCAGAGACAAAGACACTCATTCTTGTTCTTCCAGTTTTTCAGAGAGAGAAGATTCTTCTTTGAGAAGTAGAAGACAGAGCAAGGGGAATCATTAATTAGTAGTGTGTTTTCTCTAGAGATTTGATCCGCTGACACCACAGAGCAAGTCCAGAACCAAGACTATGTGACAGTTAGTCGGTGGAGAGGTTTTGTTTCTTACGTAAAAGTTGTTACAGAGTCATACACATGTGTTATATTGTATGTATTTGGTCATTTCACCCATTTCCTTTGGCCACTTCTCTCCTCCATCCACTGAGCCCTCTCTTCACAGCTCTCCCTCTATCCTCACCTCTTTTTTCTGGGAATGTATAGCCGGATGGAGTCACTTTAGTATCTGCTTGGAACAAACGAAGAAACTTATTCTAAGTGTTACTGTTTCATTTTCAGACTCCATTTAATCATAAGGAGAAACTAAATTCAAGGTCCCAGGGTCTAGGGAAGCTGGGGACTCCCCAGTAGCCGAACAGATTCTGTTGTGAAGAGCTGCCTGAGTCCAGACATCTCAGGGACAGTTTGTAAGGAGACAGGTGTCTGAGTCTATCCGTCTCAGGGACAGCTGAGTCCAGACATCTCAGGGACAGTTTGTAAGGAGACAGGTGTCTGAGTCTATCCATCTCAGAGACAGCTGAGTCCAGACATCTCAGGGATAGTTTGTAAGGGGACTGGTGTCTGAGTCTATCTGTCTCAGGGACAGCTGAGTCCAGACATCTCAGGGACAGCTTGTAAGAGATGGGTGTCTGAGTCTATCTGTCTCAGGGACAGCTTTTCCATCTTATTGGCAAGGTCAAACAAGTTCATGTTCCCAGGGCTAGGAACAAACTCCTATTCCACTTCACCAAATGTTCTCTTTATTGTCTGTTAACTGGTAAAGAATATAGAAAGTGTTGTCCTCTAAAATGAGGTGAGTACGTTGTAAAATACATAACCAATGCCTGCCGAGCTCTCCTCCACTACATGCAGCTGACCCTGCCCTTTGTCCTCTTACCACTCTGAACTCTGGACCCAGTGTGTAGGGCAATGACTTAAGGATCTTGAAGCCAGGTGTCTCCAACAGGTGCTCCCTCCCTTGTTTAATGTGGAATGCCAGCATTCAATTGGATGACGCTGCAGCTCACCTCCAGTTGCCCTCTCACTTTGTGTCTTCCCATCTTTTAAAAAATGTTGTACAATCTCCCTCAGGGGATCCGTGCTGGGGGGGGGGGAGGAATAGAGCTTTTGTCTCTGACATGAGTGTTCTTCATCTCTACCTCAACCCAACACATACAAAAGGAGCACTTCCTGGTGAAGACAATGGTCAATGTGTGACTGTGTGAGTGGGCCTCTAAAGGAGAGTGAATACAGTCAGGGAATGGGAGATGCTATCAAGACGCACATAGACTATGGAGTGGTGGGAGCAGTTAGAAAGGTCAGAGGCCAGAGAAGCAAAAGCAGATTCTACAGATGCAGGGGATTAGGAAAAACAGCTACACAGTAGGGCTGTGAGTTTGGGGGCCACAGAGAAAAGAATAAAAGTGCAGAGTCATATTAAGGCATAAAATATTATTATAGGCTCAAGGATGTTAAGTCATTAACCCCCTTAACATTACCACATCTTTGACACTAGAGTTAACTTTAACATTTCCATTTGGCTGATGTTAGGGTTAACTCTAAGTGCTGATTCTTTCGAATTCTTACTCAATTTGGATATTTCCAGTGGCAATTACGAAAGAGAAGCTACTTAAATGGCGCTTTAAAATTGCTTTAAAGGTCTATATATGAGCTATGCCTTAAGGCTGCATCTCTTAGAAGAGTCATCTTCAGGCTTATTGGAACTACAACCCCCTCCCAAGAGCAGCTGCGCAGCAAGGATGACTAGTCACACCCTTTTGAAATGCTGAAGCTGGATCCAGTTGTCAGTGTTTCTCTTGTTCTTTTGATGAACTGGTAGAGCCAGTTGGGATGTGCTAGGGTTGGCAAAAATGGAATTTGGAGGTGTAGTTTCCTATCAAGCTTTCCCTGTTTTGCAAATTGTTTCCCAGAACCTCATGGTGCTGTTGACTATTCATGAAATATTTAACACGGTGTCTGGTACATGGTAGACTCAATAATTATTTATTGAATACGTTCTGTCTGGAGCCTTAATTAATGGATACAATATTTGGGATCAGGTGTGGTTTTGTGTGTGTGTGTGTGTCTACCTGCAAGTTTGAAGTTGCCTGTCCAGATGTTTTTCTTTTTTTCTAGTTTATGCCTAGCATAACAATGTTTGTTCATCTTCTTACTTGCATTTGGAACCACAAAATAATACAACCACAAAATAGAGCTTCTTATAGTGAATGGCTTGTCAGGACCCAACACTGACGGTGTGTGGTAAATAAAGCACGCTTTCACTGATGTCGTCATTAGGCTACATAAACAAGTGGCTCCCAACCTTGTCTGTGCATCCATCCTAATCACCATAGGTGATTAAAAATTCTGATGCTGGCTCTCCACCACGGAGAGGTTGGCCCTGTTGTGGGTTAGGGCTGGGATGTAGAGATTCCTCTAAAGTCCCTCAGAAGAGTGTGTTGTGTGATTCTAAGGTGCAAAACTGCTTCTCTAAATACCTTTTTATCTTCCCACAGCACCCCTTTTAACATTTAAGGATGAAGGGCCTCTTTTTGGTTGCTCCCCTGCCTCATGGGCTGTAGTTTCCTTAACCTGGCCATTACAGTTTTACTAGTTTGAACACCTGCTTTCAACCTTGTTTTATTCTCTGAATGATTTGAATGTCTTTATGCTTGGTTTCCAGGCCGAATTTCTGAGGGATCTTGAAGTTCCCTTCCTATGTACTTGAAGCACATATTGAAGTTGAAAACGCAGTTGCTGATAACTTTAACTGCATGACTTAATCACCACAAGGAAATAAAAGGTATCAAGCTGTCAGTTTTCTCATAAACCTTGCCTGCTATTTTTATTAGGGAAACTGTCATTGAGAAACCAGAGGCTGTTTCACTGGAAAGACAAACTGTAATGACTAGGGAGAGGCAGAGAGCACTATAAATTAAAGACCTCAGCCACTCACTCTACATAGCTTCCTTGTTCCTGTCCATTGCTGTCTCTTCAGAACCAGGTAAGTTCTTCCTCAGGTCTAGCTTGAGTCCTCTGCTTTGAGAATATGGCTGTTGTGAATTTGGGTTATTTTATTTATTTCAGTGCCCAAATGGCCATGGCAATTTATCTTGTTTGTTAATGAGTTAAATCCTTTCATTTCTAAGTAAGGACTCCAAATAAAGAACCAAGGTGGAAACTCTAACATCAGATGTTGGATGGCAGACTTCATAGCAGGGATGAAGCCTGAAGTTTGAGGGCTGTTAGGAGCTTTATGTATCTTATCTTATCTTATCTTTCTTCTTTTTTTTTAAAAAAAAACTTTATGAAATAAATACTGAAGAAAACATAAAGCATATCCTACTTGTTTATTTGGTTGATATTAACAGAGCTTTGAAAAGTATTTTTTTTTTTTTGTGATTTAGTAACAGTAAGATTAGCTCACCGAATAGATCCAAAACAAATTTTTAAAAAGTTCGAGAAAGGAAAACCCTTAACGTAATAATCCATGACTAGGGATGCTCCACTGCTCTTTAGGAGAAAATTCTGACCATATTAAACTTTTAGCAATCTGGGACTAGGGATTTAACATGTTCTCCTATTCTGGACTATATTTGGATCTCTTGAGAAATGAAAAGTGTCAGATAAGAATACAACTGTTGCATTATAATGAATCTGGATTGGAGAATGCTGATTGAATGTAAGGCCAGTGGGGATTCCCATGCTTTCAGAATCCTGCCTTCCCACAAGCTGGACAGCTGGACAAGCTACACTTGTGCAGGTCAAAGGGTGGGCCTGCTCAGTGGAGTTTAGATGATGTGGAGAGGGAGCACATTCTGACTACAAGTAAACCAGAGGAGAAAACCAATAAGGCCTTCCCATACCTCCCCGGGAAACAAGAACTGATAACTGCTCGATAAAATGAGCTGATGCTTCTTCTGCTGACTTACGTCTTCTATTATGGGAGCAGGGCGGGGAGCAGGCAGTAGTTCTGAAGGTCGCACCGTTCTGGATGTATGAAGGAAAGAATAACTAAGAGCATAAACCAGCCCAGTCCAGATGTTGTGTTGGTTGATTGTTATTGCTGTTCTAGATTACCTGGAAACCATCATGGACTCACCAGGCGCGGCACCCACACAGTTCCTGCTTGATCTTTTCAAAGAACTGAATAAAAGAAATGATGGCAACGTTTTCTTTTCCCCCGTGGGCATCTCAACAGCCATTGGCATGATCCTCCTAGGGAGCCAAGGAGTCACTGCCTCTGAGCTACAGAAGGTGGGAGCTCCCTTTCCTTTCCAGGCAGAGACTTTGTTCTGAGATCGAAACCTCTATCTAGCATTACCTTGAAAATGTGTGCGACTTACCCTGCTGATGAAGATATGGAGTAATTTCAGGTCTGTCAGGGAAGGCCTCTTCCCTGTCCAGGTCCCATTTGCTCCTGGATGCTTGGCATCCTTTTAAGTGGGGGTATAATAAACAGCCTTTTCAAAAGCCATTATTCTCATAGTTAAAGAGAATATGAAAGCCTGAAGTAGCTTTGAACACCTACGGATTTTATTTTTGGCCTAAATGACATATCAAAGATGAAGACCCAAATGAGCCCATTACTAGACTCCTCTGAAGATATCAGTGGGCAACCTAGACCATTTCCCTGGCTTTTCAAGGAGATGATGTTGCCTGTGTACAACTGAAAACACATGAGTATCAGCCTTCCCTTGACCATGTGAAATTTCTGTCTATTTTGACAATGGTAACCGTATTTTCTCTCTGCTAGGTACTTTACTCTGAACACCGCACAGAAAGCTTCAGGATTAAGTCTGAAGAAGAAGAGGTGGGACACATGTGTTAAACACCTTTCAGTGTGATGGATCACCTTTCAGGTGCAAGATCTGTGTAGAGAAGGAGTAGGAAAAGAGTGGAAGAAGTTGCTAGTGTTGCTCGCATCACACTCTCAAGTACTAGTCACTGGAACCCAATCCTACTTATAGGCATAGTAGTTTGTTTTCTGTTGCTATAACAAAGCCCTAGAGGCTAAAAGTTTTATAAATAAGAGCTTGCTCAAAAGCTCCTGGTTTGGGGGTTGAAATTCCCAGATTGGGTGGCTTTATCTGTTTGGTTTTGTGGAGGGTCTTCTGGAATGTACTATAATGTAAGGGAATGAACTCTGGCGGCACAGAGAAGGGGCTGAGCTCGTGGCTGGTCTTGCTTTATGAAATCTCCTCTCAAAGAGCTAATTTCTTCTGGGAGACTCTTATTAACCATTTCTGAGGGCAGTGCCTTAGGTGACCTAATCACCAGCTCCCTTAAATGGTTCCCTCTCTCGACACCAATTATACCTGGTGTAGACTTTTAGAACACGAACTCTGGGGGAGAAAGACCACCTCCAATCACAGCATTTGGACTGCACAAAACTAAATTTCCAATAAGAAGAAATAACCACAGCCAGCAGTCACTATGAATACTGATACACCGAAAAGTTATAGCAGCTCTGGAGTTACAGAGAATTGGGTCAAGTTCTGGCTTGGGCTTGTCAGGACTATGAGACTTTGGCAAGTAATTCACTTTCTTTAATCCTCTGTGATATTTCCAATAGAATCTTCTAGATCATGTATTTAACTCACCCAGTAATGCTAATTTGAATTAGTTATCGCTAAATGGAATTAATTTCTTGCCCCTCCTGTGAGTATTTCCTTAAGTACTATCAGCACAGGACCATTGGTCTTCTTCCAGATCTAGTACTTTGGTATCTCTCACTTGGTCTTACAAAATACAGGGTGGAGATAAGGCCCATTAGGTCAGGGTTAGCATCAGAAGGTGATCAGAGCCCTCAGAAGGGCACACTGCCTCCAACAGTAATCATAGCCCTTCAGTATTCTAAGCTTTTAGGCTAATATCCACTTACCAATGAGTGTACACCGTGTGTGTTCTTGTGTGTTGGGTTATCTCACTTAGGATGATATTTTCTAGTTCCATCCATTTGCCTGCGAATTTCCTGAAGTCATTATTTTTAATAGCTAAGTACTCCATTGTATAAATGTACCACATTTTCTATCCATTCCTCTGTTAAAGGACATCTGGGTTCTTTCCAGCTCCTGGCTATTATAAATAAGGCTGCTATGAACATGGTGGAGCATCTTCTGGGTATATGCCCAGGGGTGGTATAGCTGGGTTCTCAGGCAATACTAAGTCCCCTTTGCTTTTATTTTTTTTTTCATTTTTATTGGTTATTTTATTTATTTACACTTCAAATGTTATCCCCTTTCTGAGGGGATGGTACTCCCTCCATAAATCCTCTATCTTCTCACCTCCCCCTGCCTCTATGAGGGTGCTCCCCCACTCATCTACCCACTCCTGCCTCAGCGGAGTATTCCCCTAACCTGCATCATCAAAGCCTTCACAGGACCAAAGGGCTCCTCTCCCAGTGATGCCCAATAAGGCAATTCTCTGCTACATATGCAGCTAGAGCCATGGGTCCTGCCATGTGTACTCTTTGTTTGGTGATTTAGTCCCTGGGAACTTTGTGTGTGTGGGGTCTGGTTGGTTGATATTGTCGTTCTTCCTATGGGGTTGCAATCCCATTCAGCTCCCACAGTCCTTGTCCTAACTTCTCCACTGGGGTGCCCATACTCAGTCTGATGTTTGGCTGCCTGCATCCCTATCTGTATTGGTCAATCTCTGGCAGAGCATCTCGGGAGGCAGCTATACCAGGCTCCTATCAGTAAGCACTTCTTGGTGTCAGCAATAGTGTTTGGGTTTGGTGGCTGCAGATGGGATAGATCTATAAGTGTGGCAGTCTCTGGATGGCCTTTCCTTCAGTCTCTGCTCCACTCTTTGTTCCTGCATTTCCTTTTGAGAGGAGGAATTCTGGATTAATATTTTTGAGATGGGTGGCCAGCCCCATCCCTCAGCTGTGGGCCATGCCTATTCACTGGATATGGTCTCTACAGGTTCTTCCTCCCCTTTGATGGGTATTTCTGCTAATGTCTTCCCTGTTGTGTCCTGAGAACCTCTATGGTCCCTGGAATCTGGGAATTTCTAGTGGTTACCCCCAGTTCTCCCTCTTCCACTGTTGTATACCTACTTTCAATTTTTTGACCCTCTGCACTTCTCCCCCATCTCCTCCCATATCTGAACTGGCCGCCTTTTACCCTCCCCTTCCTCTTTCCCTCCCTCTACTTCCCTGAGATTATTTTCTCCCCTCTTCTGAGTAGGACTAAAGTATCCACACTTTGGTGTGATCTTCTTTCTTCTTGGATTTCATATGGTCTGTGAGTTTTATTGTGGTTATTCTAAGCTTCGTTTTGGCTAATATCTACGTATCAGTGAGTACATACCATGTGTGTTCTTTTGTGACTGGGTTACCTCATTCAGGATGATATTTTCTAGTTCCATCCATTTCCCTAAGAATTTCATGAATTCATTGTTTTTAATAGCTGACTAGTACTCCATTGTGTAAACATACCACATTTTCTGTATCCATTCCTCTGTTGAGGGACATCCGGGTTCTTTCCAGTTTCTGGCTGCTATGAACATAGTGGAGCATGTGTCCTTATTACATTTTGGAGCATCTTCTGGGCATATGTCCAGAAGTGGTATAGCTGGGTCCTCAGGTGGTACTATGTCCAATTTTCTGAGGAACCACCAGACTGATTCCCAGAGTGGTTGTACCAGCTTGCAATCCCACCAGCAATGAAGGGATGTTCCTCTTTCTCCTCAACCTCTCCAGCATCTGCTGTCACTTGAGTTTTTGATCTTAGCCAGTCTGACTGGTGTAAGGTGGAATCTCAGGGTTGCTTTGATTTGCATTTCCCTGATGACTAAGGATGTTGAACATTTCTTTAAATGCTTCTTAGCCATTTGAGATTCCTCAGTTGAGAATTCTCTGTTTAGCTTTGTACAGCATTTTTAATAGTGTTATTTGGTTCTCTGGATTCTAGCTTCTTGAGTTCTTTGTATATTTTGGATGTTAGTCCTCTATTGGATGTTCCCCTTTGCTTTTAAATAACAGTTCAATACTGTCATTTTGAAAATAGTATTCTTGGCATACTTTATAGTATTTTTCTTTTCTTTGAGTGCATTTTAAATAGTATACCAGTTCTTTCATAATGTCTTTATTCTGAGAAGTCTGTCAGTCACACAGATGCCCCTTGTATGTAACAAGCTGTTTACTCTAGCTACTCCCTAGTTTCTCTTTTCATGGCCTTTACAGTGTGGTTATGAAGTGTGGCCCCAGCGCTCTTTGTAGCTTTATCTTAGATGGTCACCTTGGAGTTTCTGAATGCCTATACTTGTTGAGAGCCAGGCCAATTCAATTCAAGGTTTTCTCAGAGGTTCTGAT
This sequence comes from Mastomys coucha, assembly GCF_008632895.1. NCBI lineage: Eukaryota > Metazoa > Chordata > Mammalia > Rodentia > Muridae > Mastomys > Mastomys coucha. The sequence goes on from NW_022196891.1 coordinate 3,311,177, forward strand.
GAAAAGAAACATAGTTCTGTGTCATTGTCCGGAGCAGACTTGTCAAGTTCTGGCCTGGAGCTGGGACCAGGGCCTGGAAGGAATTCAGTTTTCAGTTCCTGGGGACTGGTTTCCCCCCCTGAAGAGTGATCAATCCCAAGGCTGTCGTGTTTGGTCTGTGGTGCCCTTGAGCTATCCTGGGTTCCCTTTGTGTAACATCAGTTGATTAATCTTTTTGTTGCCCGTGACCCATTTTCCCACTAAAATAGTATAAGATATGGTACCTCTTACAATTTGTTGGCATAAGACAGTTTTCCTCTTTGTTTTCTTATCTATTTACTATTTCCCCTGGACTCTGCCACTGAAGACTGATCACTGAAGACTAACTGGGCCATTTCATATGTCCATTTATTTTCTTAGTTTTATGTGTTATTCTGTCTACAATTCTTTTCAACCTGAAGCTCCTACAGTGTGTGTGTGTGTGTGTGTGTGTGTGTGTGTGTGTGTGTATGTGTATGACTGTGTGTATGTGTGTGTGTATACTTCAATTTAATGCCTTATAAGTCTTTTTGGTGACTTCAGTTTTTCCTATACTTCTCTTCCATTTGCTCTTCTATTTTGGCAATTTTGAATGCCCAGTCTTTAGGTTCATAGTTCTTTCTCTTCCCCAGCCAAGTGTTCTAATGAGTTTGATTTTTTTTTTTTAAAAAAATAAAGAAATAATGTTTTTGAAAATTTAAATAAGGTGTACTTAGATTACATAGTTCCTTCCCCTTCCTCCACACAGCTCTTCCTGTGTACTTCCTCAACTCTCAAATTCACAGGCTATTATTTTTAATTATTATCATTGCACGCATACCCTCATCCATGTATTGTTGCTCACAAGTGCTTAGAGAAGATGCTTTGGTATTTAATAAACTACCACGGGGATATCCCTGGAGACTACGGATTCTCCTCCTTTCAGCGGCCATCATTTCCTGCAGTTCTTCATGAAAACTTTCTCTATTGGTTTCTTTCCAATTCAGTGTCTCATTCTTTAGTTCCGGAAGTCACTTGGATGTTCTTTATCCCTTCTCTCTTTGCTAGTATTATCATTTTGTCTATGCACCCTCTCCTTGGTTTTGTTTATTTACCTATGTATCTGTGAGTTCTTAATTTATTGAATATCTTATGATTGTTGTTTTGGAAATTTCTGTGGTGATTCATGTGTCTCTATTTTTTACAGTCGGTTTCTAGAGATTTATTTTTATTTTGATTAAATTATGTTCCCCTTTCTTGGCGTTCCTCATTGTCCGCCGTTGGTCTCTAGCACTGGAAACCTTTGCCACCTGGGCTTTTCCCAGTGAGTTCAGGTAGAGACTCTGGGGGATCTTTCCAAATTCTTCTAGCATTTTATATAATGGAAAGACACACATTCTGAAATTTTTGAAAATTCACTAGACTGTCTTTAATATTTCTAGGAAACAGGTGGTTCTTATATCCATACTAAACATTTTTATACAAAAGCTCTGGCCTCAGTATAGTCCCATTAGAGAAAGTTAATCTCTATTGTGATAGTAACTCAAATGATTTATCTTTCTAAACATTTTGCTTTACTTCATTAATAGATTCAAGATAGGTATAGCACCCTAGAAGTTTATAGTCTGTACCATTTTTAAAAAACTGTCATCATTTCAAGGTAGAATTTTATTTCAAAAGGAGAAGAATACTTTCTTAGAATTTTCTGTACTGTATCTAAGAACAGGAAGTAGGTACCTTTATAACAGCTAGTCAGTGGCTTCATGCCCAGCGCTTTCCATTTGGCTAGTGAGTGTAAGAAGTCATTCAGTGTTGCAGTGTGGCCTATGGCTGCTAAGGGATAGTATGATATTTTACCTTTAATCTTTGCAACGCTTGTTTTTTTTTTTTTTTTTTTTTTTTTTTTTTTTGAGGGGGCAAGTTTTTGGATAGCTTTTTCATTTTCCCAAGAGGCTAAAATACATAAATGTTTTGAAGTATCAAGTGTTAGTTTTGAGTTGGTGAAGGTAACTGAACTGGACCAACTACCAGTATGCTTGGTATTAAGAACCAGCCTCCTCCCTCCCTCCCTCTTTCTCTCCCTCTCTCCTTCTTTCTCTCCCTCACTCCTTCCTTCTCTCCCTCACTCCTTCCCTCCCTTCCTTTTTCCCTCCCTCCCTCCCTTCCCCTCCCTTCTTCTCACTTCTCCCATTTCTTTCCTCCCTGTCTCTCTCTATCCTTTTCTTCCTCCTTCCCTCCCTCTATTCCTCCATTCCTCTTCCTCTTCCCCTCCCTCTCTCCCTTCCCCACCTTTCCTCACTCTTCTCCTCCCTTCCCCTTCCTCCCTGTCTCCATCCATTTCTCTCTTCCTCCTCTCCTTCTATTTTCTTCTCTTTTCTGTTTTTTAGATGGTTTCACTATATACTCCTAGTTGGCCTGAAACTAGACTATGTTATGTGGACATGCTGACTTTCAATTCACCGACATGTACCTGCTTCTGCCTTTTGAGGGCTGAGATTTAAGACTGTACCACTACACCTAGCCTGGGATAACATTTCAATAAGATTATTGAGATGCACCAAATCTGCTAGACAGACAAACCAGCACCTGTCTGGTATTATCTTCGAGAAGCTTGTATTCATGCTGCAACTGACGTTTTGTGACTTGATAATCCGGCACTCTCTCTGTTGGCTTTCAGTTCAGTGCAGAACTTGGTAGTCAGGCACCTTGTTTGTGTCACAATTTAAATCTAGATGAGACAGAGAGAGTCCCCCAGAGGCCAGAGTGCTCTTCTGTTTCTCTCTTCTCCTTGGGTCTGGGTTAGAAGCAGGCTGTCTCTGCAGTCTCTGGGCTGTGTTGTAGGGAGGCGCTTTGGTGAGTGAGTTCCACTGGTCTTCCTGTTGATTTCGCTGTGCTCCACTGCACACTCCCTCAAGGATTACAGAACCTTTGAACAAGGTGACGTTGTTAGCCTGACATGTCTTTGTGGGGAGGCTTGTACGCATTTTCTGCCAGTTTTCGGATGTCAATCCTTTGTGGTTCCTCTAGCAATGAATTGCATATAGTAGATATTGTCAAACTGTATTCAACTCTGTGTGTATGTTGACCGTGTAGCTGAGCATAGAATTTTTGGTTTATATTTTTGGTAGTCTTTACAAGATTCTATTCTCATATTTTAATATTGTTACTGTCAAGCTGTTTTAGTTGACAACCTTGGTAGTGATTTAACACTTTTTTCATTTTTTTTTTTTAAATTTACTACTGTTGCTCTAACCATGGATTTCTTTTATTTACTGTAACTTTGACTTGTTATAATTTCTGGATAAGAAACTTGTACATTCCATGGTATATTTCAGGAATCACCTACTTTCATTCACCATGTAGGGCCCAGAGATTGAGCTGAGGGAACATCAGGCTTGTTGGTGACAAACATTTCATCTGATGAACCATCCTGCAGTCCTCTTATGTTTTTATTTGACATAAAATAAGATATAAAAAAGTTTTGTATCATAATTTTTAACATTCTGTTGACAAGCTCAATAAGAATTTTTATTTTCTTATTTAACTATTTTTCTCCTCAAAACCCAGCATTCATAGCTAATTAAAATTTTGTATTAAAAAAACCCTCATACTTTTCATTAATGGTGAAAATGGGGAATAACAAAATTTCCCCATTTTGTCTTCATTGCCTTTCAGAAAAATGCCAGAATGCTTCTATTACCCAGATTTCTTAATGTCAGGCATCTTGTTGTCATTTTTTTTTCTTTTGTGGAACTCAGAGACAGCTGTTTCACACCATCCTCTGGTCTCTAATTCAGCATCAACAGCACAGATAAGCTTTCTAACCAAAACACTAGGCTGTTAAATTAAATGTAAATAAAATATTAATTTCTAGGTGCTATAGTTGCTTGTTAATCCAAGCTGGAAACTATGAACAGTCCCTTGTTTCTTAAACATTTTCTCCCTTCTACTGAAATCTCTTTCTCACACAATGTATCCTGATTATAGTTTCAACTCCTTCTACTCCTCCTAGTCCTTCCACATACCACTTTCGTCTGTATCCACTCCTGTTTTGACTCTTATTAGAAAAGAACAGTTGTCTTATTCTAAAAGACAACAACAGAATGCAACAGCACTATATACAGGAAGATAAAACAAAACCCATCACACTGAAGTTGGACAAAGCAACCTACCAAAAGGAAAAAAAGCCCCAGGAGAAGGCACAAGAATCAAAGGCCCGCTTGTTCACACACTCAGGTGTGCCCTAGAAACACTGAGCTGGACGCCATGCAGCAAATGCAGAGGAGCTGGTGCCACTCTGTGCCTGCCAGCCTGCTCTGCTTCAGGCTCTGCGATTTCTTTCGTCTAAGCTTTGCTCAGTTGATTCACAAGGCCTTGCTTTTCTGTGTCCTCTGGCTTCTCTGGGTCTTACACTTTTCTACCTCCTCTTCCCAGGGGTTTCTGAGCTCTGATGGGAGGGATTTAATGGTGATATTCCATTTATAACTATGTGTTCCAAGGACACTTTCTCTGCATAATTTCTGGCTGTAGATCTCTGTACCTGTTTCCATCTGCTGCAAGAGAAAGCCTCTCCGATACTCACTGAATAAGACACTGATCTATGTATAGTATAGCAGAGTAACATTAGGAGTCATTTTATTGTTCCTTTTTATTTATTTATTTATTTATTTTAGAGATTTTCTTTTCATTTTTTTCCTTTTCTTTTTTAAATTTATTTTTCTTTTTTTACGCTTTGTATTTATTTTTTGTCAGTTTCACATCATGCACCCCAGTCCCACTCATCTCCAGACCCCCCATATCCATCCTCTGCCCTTGCAACCTCCTCCCCTGAAAAGAAAATAAAAAAAAGACAAAAATAATAAGCAAAACAAATCATAGAAAACATCTCACCATGGAAGCTGTAGTGTGTTGTGGATTTAGTCTAACACCTGTATTATATTAATTAGGTCCCCAACATTGTACGAGAATCTATATGTAAGACGCTGAGGGTCTCTGCCCCCCTAGTTGTTTTATTTTTTTGTAGAATATGATTTTTAATATTCTCAACTGTTAATATTCAACAAGCAGAAAAATTATTTTAAGATATATTTTGTTGTTATGTCTCCCTTTTCATTTCTGGTTAGTCTGGCTAAAGGTTTATCCATCTTGTTGATTTTCTCAAAGAGCCAGCTCCTGTTTTTTTTTTTTTTTTTTTTTTTTTTTTTTTTTTTTTTTTTTTTTTTTTTTTTTTTTTGACCAGTAAGTAGTATTTGGTTGTACCCTAGGCCTCAGGTTCTGGGTCCCATGAGAAGTGTCAGGCATGAGTTGCATCTTGTGGAGCTGCCTTACGTCAAATGAGATATTGGTTGGCTACTTTCCCTAAGCTCTGTGCCACCATTGCCCTAGCGTATTTTGAAGGCAGGACAGATTGTAGGTCAAAGGTTTTGTGGCTGGGTTGCTGTTTACATTTCCCTTTTGTTAGTCTACAGAGTACCTTCCCAAACCAAGGACATTCACACGTAGGCAGTGAAGGCTCCATGGAAGCACTAGCTTGGCTTCTCCATGTTCATAATTTGTTTGCTTCTCCGTTATTCTCAGCAATGGGGTCTTGATGTCAGTTTTCAAAGAGCAACCTGTTCTCTTGATAACAGCTTAGAATGTTTGGGGATTTCCATAGGAAACCCTTAGCCAAAAACTAAGTTGAATGCAACCCAGTTCCATTACTGGAGGCCTCATTTGGTGACAAGAGATGATCAGCTAAGACTCTGTCTCCCTCATTATTAGCAGACTTCAGTAGGATAAAATTATTTTGATCATTTATTTTAGTATGTTTCTACTGCACTAGCTTTCTACACTACCCCTCAAATGCCCCTCAATTCCATCTGTCTCTCCCTGCATTCCCTCCCTCAACCCCATCTCCACATGCCTCACCTCATCCCCCTGTTCCTGTCCCCACAAGCCCCTACTCCACTTGTAGAATCTATTCTACTTTCCCCTTTCAGGGAGATCCATGTGTTCTCCCTAGTCCCTTCTATCCCTAACCCTTCTCAGTCTACAGATTGTAGGATTTTAAGTTGGTCATCATTTATTTAATGGCTAATATGGCAAATTTATCTTTCTGAGTCTGGGTCAACACAGGTTGATTGTTTTCCAGTTCTAGCCACCATTTGCCTACAAATTTCATGATGTCATTTTTTTTTACCATGTGAGTAATATGCCACTGTGTAAATATAGCACATTTTCCTTATCCATTTTTCAGTTAAGGAGCATCTAGGTTGTTTCTAGTTTCTGGATACTAAGAAGAAAGCTGTAATAAACATAACTGAGCAAGTGTCCTTGTGGTAAGATGGAATGTCCTTTGGGTATAAGCCTAAGAGTGGTAATCTGGACCTAGAGGTAGGTTCCCAAGAGATTACTGAGGAACCCATATTGATTTACAAAGTGGCTGTACAAGTTTGTATTCCCACCACCACCAGAGGAGTGTTTTGCTTGCTCCACATCCTTGTCAGTATAAGCTGGCGCTTGAATTTTGTTTGATCTCAGCCATTGAGACAGGTATAAGATGGAGTGCTGGAGTCACTTTGATTTGCATTTCCCTGATGGCGAAGGAAGGACATTGAACATTTCTTTAAGTGCTTCTCGGCCCTCAGAGACTCCTCTGTTGAGTATTGTTTGGATCTGTACTTCATTTTGTAATTGGATTATTTAGCTTTTATGATATCTAGCTTCTTGAGTTCTTTATATAATTTGAATATCAGCCCTCTGTCAGATGTGGGGTTGGTGAAGAACTTTTCTCATCCTGTAGGCAGCTCTGTCCTTTTTACATGGTGTCTTTTCCCCTACAGGATCTTTTCAGTTTGATGAGGTCCCGTTTTTGATTGTTGACTTTAGTGTCTGAGCTGTTGGTGTTCTGTTCAGGAAGTTGTCTTCTGTGACTATTCATTAAAGGTTACTCCTCATGTTCTCTTCTATCAGGTTCAGTATATCTGGCTTTATGTTGAGGTCTTTGATCCATTAGGACTTGAGTTTTGTGTAGGGAGGTAAGTATTGACCTATTTGTATTTTTCTATGTGCAGACATCTGGTTTTACCAGCATTATTTGTTGAAGATGCTTTCTTTTAAATGTGTTTTCAAGGACTGAGATACACCATGTATGATGATTTTTTTTTCTATCCAAAGAATAATGTGAATATCTGGAGATGCTCATGTGACCACATAAATGTGTGTGTGTTTGTTGTAGTTGTTACTATTTTTCCATGAGTTTTGATTTGGGACTTGTTTGTTAACAGTTTATAATTTAGAACTTGATGGCTGATGATCTTGGGGACTCAGTGAGGATGTAGTCAGACTTTGGAACATGGCCCTACACGTTGGGGATCTTGGAGATGCAAGGAAGCTTGTCATATAGTTTCTTTTGTGATGAAGATATACTTCTGAAATAAGATCTTGGGATTTTACCAACTTCAGACCACTTTAATGTTTCTATTTGTGACCTCCTAGGATACCAAGATAGTGTAAACAAAACCCCCAAACCTGTTTGAAAACAGGCTTTTCTTCTCTTCAATTATTTTTAGGTCAGCTTAGTCACAAATGGCTCACTGAGAAAATTAATGAACATCAAACTCTTAAGTCCCAAAGGGTGTGATACATTGACTGGTTCACTGTATGTCCCAATCAACTGAAACTATGAACAACTGATTGCTAGCCACATAAAGTTTCCTAACAGCAAGGAGGCAACAAATGTCAAGTTCAGCTCTGCTGACACTGACAGAACAATGTGGACACACAATTTCAATTTAAATGTCTTCTAAGAGTTATTAATTATTTGCAGAATTCAGCTGTCTATTACTTTTTCTGGAATTGTCATAGGTAGTTGGAGCATGAGAGATGAAAATAAGAGACACAATAGTGAGTTAAATAAACATTTAGGCATCGTATTATACAAGAAAATGGCTTTTCAGTTCTCATATGGAAGCAGAAATGGATTGCTCAATCTAAAACTAAACTGTAAGTCCTTGTATCCTCTGTGAGTTTGAACAACCAGAGTCCCCTCATCAGGGTCATGAGATGATGCTCTGCTCTGCTCTAATGGAGGGTTTCGGCTCACCCAGTGTTGCCACGCAGTGCCTACACTATACTACAATCAGAAACCTGGTATATCTTGTAGAAGATATCCAGAAGACTTTGATTTTTTTTCAAAAACAGGAAAAATTTTCACTTTAGTCCAGTTTGTAGCTCTGATAAATGGTGACTTACTCCATTAAGAATCACTTTTATTATCCACTATTGAAAAGAGAAATATCCAAGTGTTAGAGGAGAGGAATTATCTGGGAAATCATTTACCCTTTTCAAATATCTAGTGTCTATCAATAGATAAAAAAATAAATGCAGGAAGCACTTAGTGATCAGTTACATTTCACACCCAAAGTGAAAAGATAGATCTGTGGTATTGGAGCTGGTGGAGAAAGCTGCTTTATCCAGCCGAGATTGGTTATGGCTTACATCTGGCTTGGCAGAAAGTCAAATGACATCCAGGGACCAATGGACATCTCTATTCTTCCCTCAAATTTGTTCACCAGAGGAAGCACTATAGCCAGATCCTCTTGGAAGAGAATCTAGAGTTGCTTCTGCCAAGTTAACCCACTGAGTTTTTTGTCTTTATTCTGAAGATTGAGAAGAGAGAAGAAATACATCATCAATTCCAAAAGCTCTTGAATGAACTAAGTGAATTTTCTAATGACTATGACCTGACCATAAGCAACAGGCTATTTGGAGAAAAAACATACCTCTTCCTTCAAGTAAGTCCTGCTGTATTTGCCACATCTCTGTGTGGTAGCAACAAATGGCAGTATCCCTGTTAGGACTGAGTTCTGGGGCTCTGCTGCCATGTTGGCTGCTTGCCACGGGACTCTTTCACTAGTCTTTCTAGCCTGCTTTCCAGACAAGTCATTCTTTTTTTAGTCTCCTGAATCTGT